>NC_058132.1:385880171-385936102 GCF_016433145.1 Gracilinanus agilis | reverse complement strand
ACATGTAACATGAGAAAAGGACCCTAGAGACTATTCAAAAACTGTTTAGAGATTACAAAACTGAGGCATGGTTATATTAAGTAACTTGCCCAAAGTCACACAGATATCAAACCTAAGATTCAAACCTAGTCAAAATTAAAAGTATGCTATTTGACTCCAAACTTAGAACTCTTTCCACAACACCACCACAGTTTCTCCAAGTTTCTCTTCCAGCTCTATAATCCTAATTCTAGGAGTCTATTGAATGTGCAACTACTAGAATAGTGTTACTTTGTCTCTCCAAACAATGTGGAAATAACCTGTTTCTGTTGAGATGGCAAATGTTCTTTCAGTCCCACAGAGTCTGAATCAAGACACTTCTCAGATATCAATTTTTCACACTCACTTCCCATATTCAAATTGTTGCAATCAGCTTTGCCACATCTCTCCCATATGACCTCTTCTCTCCTTTGATATTCCATTGTCTTCAGGTTGGTCTGCCTTCCACAAATATTCTCCACTTTAATCTATCCTCCACTCAGCCACCAAAGTTGCAAAATTAGTAAGTAAAAAGTAAAATTTGAATCAGTATCTTCTGAATCTAATGGCAGTACTCTTTTTTCCCCTACCATGCTGGATCCAAAAGGAAATTTAATACTATGATTAATGGGAGGCAAAATCATACAAAAGAAAGAACACTGAATCTGTTGAATCAGATAATCTAGATTGGAAAACATGGTTCTGCTATTTATTATCTGTGTAATCTTGAATAAGTCATTTAACCTGCTGAGTCTCAGTTTCTTTATCTGTAAAATTAACTAGATCACCTAAGAAGCCCCACCTAGTTCTAGATCTATGATTCTAGTTCAAGACAGAAGTAGCCCCAAATGAATTCAGAATTATTTGGCAATAGTTCCCAGAAAAATTGGTTCCCCACATCTGCATTTCAGTACTTAATTCACCCCAGGAGTCTTCTCTTTTTTTGATCTGCAAAATTCATATTGACATAAATATGCAAATAGAAAATGCTTCCCTAAATATTAAAATAAATAAATATATATATATATATATATATATATATCTTTGGATGGATGATAAAGTGGAAACTATGTTTGGCTCATGGTATGGCTTTTTAGCAAAATATTATCATAAAAAATTTAATATCTCTACTCTGGTATTACTCTTTTATAACAAGTCTCAGTTTGAATCCAATGTGTCTGATACATTATATTTTCTACTTCTATGTAAGAAAAAGAAAAGATGGCTATAATTATGCATATTTCACAATGATTGGGCACTTAATATGCAGTAAGGTATTTGCTTGGAAAATATGACAGTGGCTAGGACTTAGAACAAGCTCCAGTGTTCACTCTACATAACATACTGATTTTCCAAAGTGTTAAGAGAATGAATTCTCAGGTTCATTAATCATTTTTGTAGTTGAAGTGCTAAACTGCTAATGCTATGCTGAAAGTGAAAATGAAGTAATTAAAGACCTTAATGGTTACAATCTTCTGAGGAGAAAACAAGTTGATAATGGCTCCTTTAATATTTTCTCAAAAATTAGATATTTTATACCCAGAGGCAATTTATGCGTAAGTGGAGGGAGCTCACTGAACCTTTGCATCCAAGTTTGTGTGTGTGTGTGTGTGTGTGTGTGTGTGTGTGTGTGTGTGTGTGTGTTATATGTGTGCCAGTAGGCAGACCATTTCTTTGAGATCAGAATGCCAGGATGGTGAAAGGGAAGGGAAAAAGAGTCAATATGGGGAAAAAAAACACCTTTTTCCTTAATTTGGGGATAAAAGGAGTGATGTTACCTGATTATTCCTAAAAACCCTAATTTAGCCTCAGCAGATGGGCTAAACCAAGAGGAAGGTAACCAACAGCTCTCTAGCCCTTTGGTGAGTTAAGTATGTCTACCTCACACATGTGAAGACTCCATACCATATCTCCCAAACCCTGGAAGAATGGGCAGAAAAGAACAATTTGAACCAACAGCGAAGAGGGTGGCCAAAGCAGACACCCGGGAGTGCTTAGAGCTTGGTCAGACAAAGAAGACACGAAGGTCATTCACTGCCTCCTGGATCATTCCCAGTCATCCTGACTTCTGTCTTACCACTGGATTTAGATGACTCTGTAAGAGAGACTGAGGGGGACACCTCTGTACCATTCTGCCTAGCTTAAATCCACCTTACTCACTAATCAAGATCATGATGTCATTGGTCCTCTTCTAAAATGAAGAATGAGCAGCAGTGATTAGCAAACATTTATAGAGCACTTTCAAGTCTACAGAGACCTTTACAAGGGCTATCCCATTTGATCTTCATAATCCTTCCTGCAATCTAAGTATTATTGTGTTCCTCTACTGTCTCTTGGATCACCCTCAATTTACATCTTCTAATACTCCATGACTCCCAGCCATTCAATATGACCCAAAGACCATTGGCATTAAAAAGATGAATTTTGGTTGCAGAGATAAATTTGGAGGTCATTAAAAAAGTTATAGTTTATTCAGAGGCAACAAATCTCTCTTCCTCCAGTCCAATCATGGATTCTGCCAAATGTTCATTGGCAGCATCTCCCCAAGATGTGTATGCATATTTTTGTATTTGTAGTTTTGTGTGTGTATACACAAACTGTGTAAATGCAAACACAAAAATACATGGATGGATAAGATTTATATAATGTATAACTAATTAGATGTCATAAATTGATATGGCCTGTGTAAGCACAAGTAAGTTACTTAACTTCTTAATGTTCCCATCTGGATAATCTATTCTGAGTTCCTATATGAGTACATATCTATGCTGCTTTGATTCTATAGTGTGGACAATAGCCATTCTTCATCCATTTGGTTTGTCTTCCATTTTTTTACTTAAATTTTTTTTGTTTTTTAGAATATTTTTTCATGGCTACATGATTCATGTTCTTTCTTTCCCCCACAAAATGCCCCCCACCCTCCCCATAGCCAACACACAATTCCACTGGGTTTTACATGTTACAGTTATCAAGACTTATTTCCATATTATTGATAGTTGCACTGGGGTGCTTTTTAGAGTCCACATCCCAAATCATATCCCCATCAACCCATGTGTTCAAGCAGTTGTTTTTCTTCTGTGTTTCTACTACCACAGTTCTTCCTCTGAATGTGGGTCTCTTCCTTTTTTTGGTATGGTATGTATATATAACATGAATGTGTATATATATATATTATACCTCCTGATATTTACATATTAGGAATTAAAGAAAATGCTTTGTACACTTATTCGAGCCTAGCCCATCTTTGAGTTATTTTTGTCTTAAAAGGATATTCTAATTTCTTCTCAAATTCCTTATTTCCAAACTTATTTTTAAATTTACAGAAAATACTTTGTTGTAGATTTTGTGTTTTTTTTTTCCTTATGTATATTCTTGCCTCCTATTTTGATGAATCTCAATCAGTTTTACAGCGAATTTCTATTATTTTAACTTGACTAATGCTTGCAGTTGGTATTCTCTCAAAAACTTAAATTCATTTAACCTATTTAAGGACTGCATAGGCACAATCGAACATAATGGACTTCTCTACTAGTAGCAATGCAATGATCCAGGACAATTCTGAGGGACTTATGAGAAAGAACATTATCCACATCCAGAGAAAGAACTGTGGGAGTAGAAACACAGAAGAAAAACAACTACTTGATCACATGGGTCGATGGAGATATGATTGGGGATGTAGACTCCAAATGATCACTCTATTGCAAATATTAAAAATATGGAAATAGGTCTTGATTGATGATGCATGTGGAACCCAGTTGAATTGCTCACTGGCTACCGGGTGGGGTGGGAGGAAGGAGAGGAAGGAATATGAATCAAATATGAAAAATATTCTAAATTAATTAATTAAATAAAATTTTTAAAAGGATAAAAAAAGAACTGTGCAAACCTTTAAAAATACTCATCATTGTCTTTTTAAAAATGTATACACAGGACTGCTTGAAGTGACTCTAATCTTCCCTGAAATTCTATCTTATTGAAATTCTATAGCATTATAGTGGTATAGTGCTACATTGTCATTGCTACAGGATTTATTTCTTTTCATGATGCTGAACTTCTCCTTTTCAGGTCTAATTTAACCACTCCTCCCCCCTACACCCTTACTGCTCAGTGCTCATATTTACAGTGTGCTATATACTTCTGAGGGGCAACTAGGTGATGCAATGAATAAAGCACTAGGCCTGATGTCAGGAAGACCTGAGTTCAAATCTGGCCTCAGACACTAGCTGTGTGATCCTGAGCAAGTCACTTAACCTTATTTGCCTCATTTTTCTCATCTATAAAATGATCTGGAGAAGGCAGATCATTCCAGTATATTTGCAAAGAAAACCCCCAACTGGGATTTCAAAGATCTAGACACAACTATAACTATCAAATAAAAACTAAATATACTTCTTATTTTTTAAACTAGGTATTGGTGGCAAAGTAGAAGAGTGGCAAAGGCTAGGAAATGGGGCTTAAGAGACTTGCCAAGGATCACACAGCTAACAAGTGTCTAAGGCCAAATTTGAACCCAGGATGTCCCATCTCTAGGCCTGATTCTTCATGCACAAAGTCACCCAATTGTCCCCCAACGAAATATACTTCAAAATTGAATGTTTTCAAAACTTCAGAATCATCTTAAGGAATTACGTTTCTTTATTCTTCTTTCTGAATTCTGTTCACTTGATTACTCTTAATTTTTTATGACATAAAATGACAGAATAGAGGTTAAGGAAATTGAGGCTATCTTTTAAAATTAATAATAAATTAAGTTAAATAATATTTACAGTCAAACTTCAAAATAACACTGAGGGAAGGAAATAAAATTCATCATTATTTGCTAAGCATTTGGCTGGGAAAAGGGAATAGATAAAATGAGGGCAATGAACTAAATGGCCTTGAATGCCCTTAATGTAAATCCATGATCATCTGACACAATTGCCATTTGATTTGGTTAAATTTGGTCTCTTTTCCATCCTCACTCCTCATTCTCTTCCATTTCCTCATTCTCATCTTCCTCTTAGGAATCTGGGAGTCAGACTAAACAGGGGGTGTATAATTAAACAAGTTCTAATCATTGACATTAAGAAATTTTCAAAATATAAGCAGCCCTTAAAGTAACTTTCTCTTGGGTCTCACGTTTGACTTGAAAGTCTTCACATCATATACAATAACACATATCCTTGAAGTAGCAGAACCAACTTTTAAAATGATCTTTTATTTCTTTCTGCATTTAATTCTAGTGCTAATCTCCAAAAGCTCTTCCTTTGTTCCTAATTTTCTATTTTCTTCCAGCATTCTCTAATAATGTTGGACTCAGGGAATCTCTTCTTAATACTACTGAAACTCAGTGAGTTTTTTAAAGTTCCTTTTTTCTTTCACATGCAAAGCAAACATGCCGTAGGCATTTTATACCAATTTTCTTTAATTACTCTTTCCTTCCCTTGGAGGAAGGCTAATTTAGCCTTTGCCTGTTCATCAACCATCTCTTTGAACATTGTTTCAAGTATTGTCATCTTTTTATTGTGGTGATGGTCATATCTAGTTCTTTTAAAAAATCTTGATTTAAGTACACCTCACATTCTTTAAAAACAAATAGAAATTTGTTCTTCATTTCTTCCTCCATCCCTCCCCCTTTCTCTCTTTCTCTCTCTCCGTCTCCATCTTTCTTCTTTTCATTAGCCAAATACAGTACAAAAGCAATTGGTAAGTATAATAAAGACGGGGTTGTGAGTTTGGGCTAGTAGAACATACTGACCATGCCTCCTTTATTTGTTTAGCAAAAAAGCACTTGTAATTTAGCCATACCATTTCTTGGGGCCATGTAAGAGTGATTAACCTTTAAGTAATATAGTTACCTTTAACAGGATGCATGCTGATACAGTGGTTGAAAAAGTGACATAAGCTTGGTCTAAAAGCATGCTACATGGTTTATTAATTTGTTTATTTTTCATTTAAACTGGTTATGGCTAAGTAAGGATTTAGGGGCTACTATGGATAGAGTGCCTAGCCTTGAGTCAGGAAGACTCATCCTCTTGAGTTCAAATCTAAGCTCAGACACTTGCTAGTTGGCTGACTCTGTGCACGTCACTTAACCCTCAATTTTCTCATCTTTAAAACGATCTGCAGAAGGCAGTGGTAAACTATAGTAAACTGTTCCAGTGTCTTTGCCAACAAAATACCAAAAAGGATCACAGAGAGTTGGACATAACCGAAAATGAATAACAACTGTAAGTTTTTAACAACTGACTTTACAATATGCATTAGAAATGTTTTCTCTATCACTTTCTAAAGTTTAGACAATCAATAAAACAATAAATTAAGCCTCTATTTGTAGCTTTCATCAATTTCAGTTTTAAAGGTTTTTGTAACCCAATGAGAACGGATTCCAAAACATCAATGAGTAAGTATAATAGTGATGACTAAGAAACTGTGTGCATTACCTTATCAGGGCAGGATTTAATCGTTATTCCCAGCAAGGTAAAAATCCCTTACCCAGAAGGAATTTCAGCTGATATATTGCCATAGGTGGCAAGGAGTAGGCTCAATGGAGCATCATTCCAGCAGAGACTAACTCCATTCCTAAAGTGCAAACCTCCTGAGAGCAATAGAATAACACCAGAAGATATCATTCTGTGAGTTGCTCCTCCACAGTCTCAGTCCTGTTTTGGAAATCTTAGACTCAGCCCCAATATGTGGGGCTCATTGGGTTGATATAGTTCACTTTCTTTGCTGTCACTGCTGCATACTCCCTTGGTTATCATCCATCAAACTATGTAGCTTTTCCTTAAATATGCCCCCAAAAGGAGCCATTGATTTCGGTATTGACTGGCTCTTTTAATCCTTTTATGATGCCTCTTTTAGTCCCAGCAGACACTGATATAGCTCTTCTTGGAATAGTGATGTTTGGCAATTTTTTTTTAACATGACTAGAACTGAATGTGATGTTAACATAAAGAAATATCTGAGCCAAACTCCTAGTAGAATAAAAGTCCATTGAGGGAAGGGATGCCTTTCCATTTTGTCTTTTTATTCCTATTCTCTAATATAAAAGAGGTACTTAAATCTGTTAAATTGAACTGAAAGGATGCAAATTTAATTCCTTTATTCAATAGACAATGAAACTGAAATCCCCTCCTCTCTACACACACACACACACACACACACACACACACACACACACACACACACACAGAAATTAATTGGCACAGAATCATTCAGCCAATAAATGGGTTAATTTGATACTGGAATCTGATCTTCAGACTACATACAAGTCCACTGTTTTCCCTCCTGTATCTTGTGGTCTGATCAACATATAGCATAGCAAAATTTCAAGTGTACTAGATACTCTGATTCCTATTGGAGCCCCAGAGACTGAGCTTTTCCTAGAAACAATACACTGTTTTCTTGCCTGTGGTCAACTGAATTGATTTGATCTTTTTTTCTCCCATGTAGTATACTTGCCAGGCCAAAATTCCCCATAGTAATTATGTATTTCTTTCTTTTTTAAAAAAACTCTTACCTTCTGCCTTAGAATCAATATTATGCATTGGTTTTAAGTTAGAAAAGCAATATGGTCTAGAGCAGTGATGGGCAAACTTTTTAAAGAGGGGGCCAAAGGAAAGGAAATGCTCATCTGTCAGTCTGTTTCTAAGGCAACTCCTTCGAAGTTTCATTGTATTGTATCCTACTCATTGTATTTGTCAGATTAGGAATAATATCACAGGCCAGTTAGAACATTTCAGGGGGCCTATCTGGCCCACAGCTGTAGTTTGCCTATCACTGGTCTAGGCAATGGAGGTTAAGTGACTTGCTCAGGTCAGAGTCACACTATTAGAATTGTTTGAGGGCATATTTGAACCCAGGATCTCATGCTCTGGACCTTCTTCTCTTTCCACTGATTCACCTTGCTGCACCCTTGCAATTATTTCTTAAGAAAAATTAAGGAATTCATCGCCACAAAGATGATATTCATAAGATGATCCAGTAAAATTTTAATTTACAACATCTAGCAACTCTAACAATGAAAAGTCTACAAAGGCAAAGAGGCTTATTAACATATTTTCAAGTATTTATTTTACTTTATTGCATTATTTTTCTAATTTTTAAAAGTATTTTATATCCTTAAAATATAACAGAACATGTTATATAAAAATATAACATTAAACACTCTCAGTAGTGATGTCACTCAATATTATCACTGCAGAGACTTTATAAATACCATAAACATTTTCATTTATGGTGGCTAATTATATTCTATCAGTTTTATAGAGCAGATCTTTATGTTTTTCCTTTCCTCTTACTAAAATTTGGGGATATGTAAGTATAAAATGAGTATTGGGTTATCAGAGATAAAGTTAAAATTCAATCTACATGCTTATGGTAAAATATTTTTAATATTTTAATTATTCAATAATTTAAATATATAATAATAAATTTAATATTTTTTGAATCTGGGCAGAAAGCAGTTGTCTGGGTATCCATTTCCAACCTGAGAGCTTGTCTCTTCTTCCTGTACTCCTTAGTAGGCTTTCCCTTGACTATATTAGAATTTTTCCATGTCTAGATCTCCCCTAAAGGAAATGTAACTTCATATTCCATAGATGATTGCAAGTGAACGAACAGGTAGTGCTTAATTCAACAGATAATATGAGGAATAATATAGATAGATGCATATATATGTGTATGTATAAGCATTTCCATCTCTGGTTTCCCTAGTATACAGTCATAAAAACTTATTGTAGTTCTTGGGGAAGGGACAGGGAAAGAACTCAGAATTACCCCAAAATCAAGCAATCCTTCCCACATCCAATGGGCCTCCAATTTTAAAATTCTCAGGACTTATAATTCTACTCTGAGCAGTGCCCTCATGGCAGGGGGTAGAAGGTGCAATCACTAGGTAACCTCTTTAGCAAAATATGCCTTCCTTCTGCATCTGCAAGGTTCATATGAATTAAAGAATCAGAAAAGGAATAGTTCATAGGCCTTTCTCAAGGGAACCAAGTCTATGTTTGTTAAATTCTTTATCTTTGTGTTTTCCTGACATCTTTCTCTCTGACTTTCTGACTCTCTGTTTCTGTCACTCTTTCTCTGTGTCTGTTTCTATGTCTGTCTTGCTCTCCCTTCCTGTCTTTCTTCTCCTTTAAAGGAAAATTCCAAGTATGTGTGATATGTGAAAACTGAAATATGACCTTTACCAACAATGAGGTCAACTAATTGATCTATATTGCCAATACAATTCTAATAGCTAGAGTCAGAAACTTGAGTCACTGCTCAGTTGTGGTTTAAAGACTCATGACAAGGGAAATTTATAACCTATTAAAGGAATTCATACCTTTTCAAACAGAAACAAAGAAAAATATTGGTGGAATACTTCTATGAGATATTTATAATTGTTTTTAATATGTTTTAATAAAGCATTGAATTTTTGTCATCTTTATGAGAAAAAAGATATTTCTGTTAGTAAAGTTACAAATTAATTAACCAACTAGCCAGAATAGTTTAGAGAAGACTTCATGGAGATGGTGAAAATTTAAGCTTGGCCTTGAATAATGATTAGGTCTATAGCAGCATTGGTGAAGGTTTTCAAGTTCATGTGCCCAGACTACAATTTCAGGCAGCGTGTGAGCCCCCCCTGTGTTACTCCAAAGAGTGGAGGGAGGAAGTGCTTGCTGTACAGAGGGGCAGGACATGCAAAAACTGTCCTCAGGGACTTAAGAGAAAGAATGTTATCAACATTCAGGGGAAGAATTCTGGGAGCAGAAACACAGAAGAAAAACAACTCCTTGATCACTTGGGTTGAAGGGGATATGACTGGGGATGTAGACTCTAAATGATCACCCTAATGCAAATATCAATTATATGGAAATAGGTCTTGATCAATGACACGTGTAAAATTCAGTGGAATTGTGCATCAGCTATTGGAGGGGGGTGGGAGAAGGGGAGAGAAAGAACATGAATTACATAACCATGGAAAATTTTTCTTAATAAATAAAATAAAATTTAAAAGTAAAACAAATGTCCACAGGCCCTGGGCAGAGGGGAAATTGAGCGGCTCAAGTGCTGGCTCTGCACACATGCCAATGCTTTTCCAATGGCAATCTATGGACTGGTGGGAAGAGGGGAAAATGGCACTCAAGACAGGGCAAATCAAATAACAAAGAGATGAAGTTAAGAATTCATATAGTCTTGGAAGGAAGGAAAGAGATCATAATGATTCTATTAGGTTTTAATGAGAATTAAATTCAGAGTCATTGACAAGACAAGTTATGGAAGACTTTGGATAAAATGCTCCAATGGATTTTTTCTTCACTAGCGATATAACATTATCAAAGTGGCATTTCTTGAAGTCCTCTGCATATCAGGAGATATAGCAGGTGGGTGATGGATGATTAATTGATTGATTTTCATAATCAACTTCCTTTTATTTCAAATCTTCCAAAAATTCTATTTCATGCTGAAAGCCAATTCTATAACATTCTAATGTTATAGTCCCCTTCCAAAGAGCCTGCAAGCATGCCAAACAATCTGTTCTATACATTGTAACAAACTCTGTTGTGAATTAGAGTATCCCCATGACAACCAGAACTAGTCAGAATTAAGAGAAATAGATGAAAGTTGTGAAGAAGTAGATTTTTAGCTCAATGTAAGAATACATTTCCTTACAGTTAGTTATAAAAAAATAGAATAGGCTGAATTAAAGGATTTCTCCCACAGTACAGTTATTCAAACAAAGCCTGGATGACCATTGGTTCAGGATTTGTGCTTGGGCATGGGTTAATAAACATGATGAATTTTGAAGTTCTTTTCAACTCTGATATTCTGGGATTTGATGTCTATCATTTGGAAACTCCAAACAGAAGGTTCCTCCAGCTGGGTAATCACTTGCCTTTAGTAAGAAGATTAAAAAAAATAAAATAAAAATAAAAAAAGCAAATGGGAGGTAAAATTAGAGGGATAGAATTTTCCTCTAAAGGCCATTTCCCTTACATTTATAGTTTTTCTCCCATATTTTTTTCTTTCCCTATAATGTTCAATGAAGCATTATCAAATCGGAATTCCAGGGAATCACAGTATCAGAAAGTTAGGGCTAGAATGGGCCTGGGAGAACACCTTTATTCAAGTGCAGATGATTTTTAAAAAGAATGGATCACTGAGTACAAGCCATATTCATTTAAAAAAATTATGCAGATGTAGATTACTCATTTAGGTCAGCACAAACATTAAAACTCTTTTCTAATCTCTTTTTTTCAGTCTGTTTCTCTTTTGCTAATTCCCTGTGCTTCTATCCTCAAGTCCAGGATGAACTTTTTTGTTTTGTTTTTTGTTTTTCAGGTACCTGAGTAACCCCCAAAATGTCTTTGTTTTCTGTCTAATGTTTAGATCCAATTTTTTCTTTGTTCTCTCATATTAGTTATGTCAGACTCTTCATAACCCCATTTCGAGTGTTCTTGGCAGAGCTACTGGAGTGGTTTGCCATTCCTTCTCCAGCTCATTTTACAAATGAAGAACTGAGACAAACAAGGTTAAGTGAGTTGCTTAAGGTCACACAGCTAGTCAATGTCTGAGGCTGGAATTGAGCTCAGATCTTTCTGACTCCAGATGCTGTTTTCTATCCACTGCACTATTTAGCTACCCTTTAAATCTAATCAGGCTTAGGTCAAAACTGCTTTCCTTGTTGCCCTCAAAATTGTAGATTCAATTGGTGACTCCTGTTATTTCTATATTTCCTTCACATTTGAACAAATTATTTAATATAACTCACATTTACATAAAGCTTTGGTGCAAATAATGCAATTCCCTCACAACATCCTTTGAGAAATGTCACGAGAGAATTATCATCACTATTGAATAGAAAAAATGTATAGGTTGTATAACTTTTCCAGAGTCATGCAGCTAAGTATCATAACAAGTCTTCACCCTCTAAGAATATTGTTATTTCTACTACATTGATCTGTCTCTGCTTAAGCTCTGTGTCAGGAAATATTAACCCAAGTTTTATGAACTAAAAAAAAAGAATATGTGTGTATACATATGCAAGTATGTATACATACATATATTAATTATTATGTGTACATATAGCTACACCTTTATATTAATATACATATATAAATATATAAATGCATGAGTTTACTTATACCTACATTTCAATATCATTAGCTCCCTTTTAACTCATATTTTACTCTATGCAGTTAAAAACACTAATTTGTGGAAGGCTTTGCTAGTCTTCCAAAGTTATCCGCAGCACAAGAAAGTCTAAGAATCCCTATTCTAATCTATTCCAGTTAAAATCATGCCGCTGTTTTACAAAATCATAACAATATATTATTAGTATGCTAACTAGTATAGCTTTCCTCATCCAAAATATATTTTCTTGGTGACTACTTACAAAAACACTGAATAAAGATATTACTCTTTAGTCAATTGATAGAACCTTTCTCCTATAATAATACAATTGTCCTCTCACCTGGTATTCTACTTAAAGTGCAACATAATTAGTACTCCATCAAAAATCATTTTTGAGAATACAAATAGCATTTGCCTCACAGGTAAGACTTCTAAAAAGGAAAAGGGCTGTATGGTATAAATAAAATGTCAATTTATTATTGCTTACATGGAGTATCTTGAGCACAAAGGACCTTTAGTGAGGATGTATTGGATCTTTCTCCAAGAAAAAGGAGAAATTTTAATCATTTTCTGAAAGTTTAAACACTTGGTGAACGTGTTCCTCACACCAGCACACCTTCTAAATGCATCTAAGAGAGAGACAGTAATTAGGGAGGAAAGAAACTGATCTCTGAACTCAGGGATTTCCCAAATTATAAGGAAAGGCAAGAAGAAGGGACAGCAACACAAAATTTTCTCCAAGTTCCTTGTCCTTAATGACCACCATATGAAAGATACCAGTCTAACATCTGGTGAATCATCATGATTTATGTCAGTGCTAAACTAAAAAATAGATTTAAGAAGTTAGAAAGAATTAATAAATCATTTGAAGACCTATGGAGGTACCAACTCTAAATACTCTTTTAGTAGTTTTTAGGCACAACTATACAAAATCATTTAATATCTGAGATATACCTGGATGCCTCAGAAAGGGTGGCAAACAAATACCCTCTGGGGATTACAAAGGAAAAAGTAAACAGAATCATTTAAGGGTGATTTAAGTATAATTCTGTCCACAAAAAGGGTATAGATTAAGATACTTCTATTTAATAAAAGTGGAACTTTTGTGGAGGATAAATATTCATCAAAATATTTAGACCAGCCAAGAATGTTGGCAATTTGTCCTCCTCACTGAAAATTCTAAAAAACAGTCTTCCTATTGGGTAGTGTGTCAGAGGAATGGAGTGTGCTTGTGATGAAAGGCCCAGAAGCTCTACCTAGTTATTTTTGTAGGAGTTTGGATGGCTAAGGAAGCATTGAGCCAGATTCTCCCTCATGCCTATGTACTTTTTTATAGTAAACTGGGTGCTCAGACAGAAGCCCCAGAGTACCATTTCCTGCTTCAATACACTATCATCTCCCTCAGAACTTCCTGGCTGCAGGGGATTGATTCATTCAATAAAATGAGTCAACAGATTTAGGTTCTGGCTCCTACTTATACATTTTTTTTATTTTAAATGTTTGAAGTGTCACTTGCTATGAAAAAATAGAGAGAGAGTCCACAACCAGTTATGGAATAAACATTTATATTTATAGGGTTTCATCATGCTTTTTTCCTATTTGTTCAGTTCTTCTGGAAATAAAAGAGTACAAGTACATGTAAGATACAACTTTAATCTGTTAAAAAGCCCTTATTTTAAGGGTGAGGAAAGTGAAGAAGTTAAATGACAGATAATAAGTGGCAAATTCAGGATCTCGGTCAAAGTTCTCCAATGCCAAAACTACTATTGTTTGCACTACAAATTCAGAAATCTTAGGGTACACTTTTTTCTCGAAAATTCAATATATTTTTACTAAGGTATTTCAACTTATTTCTCAATCAAAACAAACCTAAGTATATATTAAACAGTAAATATTGAGAAGAGATTAATTTAAGCCACAATTGAAGATAGATTATACCTCAAGCAGAAAAAAAGGCAAGCACCCATTTCATAGGGGTCATCCAATTTAAAATACAACTTTAAAAATTATTAAAGCTAGAAAGTACTTTGAAAAATCATTAAATCCAACCCTCTCATTTTACAAGGAAAGAAGTTACTTAGCAAAAAGCAAATATTTAGAAAGTCTCACCACCAGATTGACAAAGTGTTAGATTGTTTGGCCATAGAAATAATGAAAAATGGTTTATTGAATTGAAGAAGGGTTGTGATTTTTATTAAATGGAGGGATAAAATCATGAATCTTTGAGTTTTAAATGATATTAGGTTTTTAGTAGGTTACTGGAGAAAAATCATGTAGTATTCTTATTGTTGCTAAATGAGGATAATTAGGGTGGGGATAAAATTCTAATGGATTCATGAATGAATTACAGTGACTTATCTAGACCAGTGTCATGTACAAGAGTTTCCAACTCTCACTTATTAGGAGATCATTATCTACTAAAATCAATATCAGACAAATAAAAATGGTAACCATGGTGAAAAATCTAAGAATAAGCAAGTGTTTTCTGAAAGAGTCAAAGCCAATAAAATATCACCTAAAATATCAGTAATATAGATGGTAATACCAAATAGGTTCTAGTGTATTTCAAATAAGGAACTATGTAGAAAAAGAAAAATAAAGGAAAGAATTTCATAAAATAAATGTATAATCAAAAATATTACCTTTTTGCATTCTAAGAGAAAGGATAACTGATAGCCCCCTCATTTCACTGATTGTCTTGAGATGTACAAACACGAACACAAATGTTAGGTGAATAGCATGAGAGAAACTGGAAAATGTCCAAGATAAGTGGTATAGATTTAAGGAAGGAAAGGAAATAAGCATTCACTACTAAGCAGTTCTAAAACTACAATATGAGACAATTATGGGGAGTATTACTAGATATTAATCACATTTACATAGCCCTTAAAAACTTATGAAGTATTTTCCTTGCATCAACACTTTCAAGCACAGAATATAATTATTATTATCTCCATTTTACAGAAAAGAAATCTAACAAGATTCCAACAGATTTTTCCCATAGTCATACAACTGGTGAACAGCAGAATCAAGACTTGGGCTCATGTCTTTTCATTCTCATCTAGTACATACCATATTTAATTAAGTTAGGACTTTATTGGCTAGCGGTATCATGGAAAACTTCCTGGAGGAAGAAGTATTTGAGACATATTTCACAGTATACTTCACAAATATTTAGCTGTAGTATTTTATGAGCTATACCCTTGAAGCCCAAAAAGTTTCATACTTTCTGAAGTCCCCTGCTTTTTGAAAATTAATTTGTCTCATGAATCTGCTCTATATCAGTATCATATAACTAATATTAGAAAGCAACGATGGTTTTAAAAAAGCATTTATTAAGTTCCATCTAAAAAGATATTACACACTAGTTGCCTATTATTACTCTTTATATATATGCATATATATATATATATATATATATATATATATATATTCAATTAACCTCTCACTTTTGAAGTAGCAAAGAGGTTAGGGAACTGGTATGGGAATCAAGATGGTCTGGATTCAAGTTTATCCTCTGATGCATATACTGCTCTTTGAACCTAGACAAGTCACTTGACCCCTCAATGTCCCATGCAACTCTCTAAGACTCTAAATAATAGAAAAATCACAATTATGATATTGGTAGAAGTGTTTCTTCTTCAGGAACTAATCATAACAATGCAATCTGAGGTCCTGGCATAATAAAATAGATGAATGAATGCTTGAATAAATAAGAAAAGATAAAAGGAACAAATGGATGAATGAATGAAGGAAGGAAGGAATAAGGAATAAGGAAGGGAGGGAAGAAAAAATAAAGAAAATTGATTCTATTTGTTATCGGATTCCTTTTANTATATGCATATATATATATATATATATATATATATATATATATACACTCAATTAACCTCTCACTTTTGAAGTAGCAAAGAGGTTAGGGAACTGGTATGGGAATCAAGATGGTCTGGATTCAAGTTTATCCTCTGATGCATATACTGCTCTTTGAACCTAGACAAGTCACTTGACCCCTCAATGTCCCATGCAACTCTCTAAGACTCTAAATAATAGAAAAATCACAATTATGATATTGGTAGAAGTGTTTCTTCTTCAGGAACTAATCATAACAATGCAATCTGAGGTCCTGGCATAATAAAATAGATGAATGAATGCTTGAATAAATAAGAAAAGATAAAAGGAACAAATGGATGAATGAATGAAGGAAGGAAGGAATAAGGAATAAGGAAGGGAGGGAAGAAAAAATAAAGAAAATTGATTCTATTTGTTATCGGATTCCTTTTATTCTACAATAAACTACAGCCTTTCCCATAATTTTTATTTCAGTACTCAAAAATATGCTTCTGGTACCAAGGTAGCAAAGTGAATGGGTAAGATTTATTCCTACTTGCTCTTTATTAACCACTGGTCTAAGATGAAAGCAATCTATGAGAAGACTGGAGGTTTGTTGTATTAAAATTTAATTATCAAATGATAGAATTACAAAGTTTATTCTTAACGATGTTACAGATTGCTTTCCACTGAGCCCATCCAATGAATAAAACCAATCCCATCATTTTGGTCCATATGACAGGAACAATTCAAGTATATAAATAAAATATTGAGTAATCCTATTTACCTGGCTGGCATATTTATAATAACTATATCAGACAACTTTTCTATGATATAATATACTAACCTGAATTCAAATATGAAAATAAAAGGTGCTTAGCCAAGTATAAAGTATATGCAAAAAGGATATATAAGAACATATTCATTTAGAGTCTTTAGAAGCTAATCCAAATGGTCTTAAACTGAAAAGGAAAAGAGAAAGAAGAAAAACCTATTTATTTCCACCAAGATATACGTGATAGATAGTATCTACAATACGGAAAGAATAGTAGTCAAAATATCCAGATATTCAATGTAGATGTATCCAAAAATGGAGACATTAAAAAAAGACATTTTTAAAAGTCCCATAATTTCAGATGTTTCTTCTCAAAATCACAAAATCTGGATAATAAGCAAGATAATTTTAACACAAAGAAGTAAACGAATATGACACCAAGATTTTGAGGGACAAGATCCATCTAAAAAGGTGAAGTAGTTGAAGGATTTGGACAGCATAACACAAAGCTGGAAGAAGTACGATTTATTTTTGGTGGGAGAATTATATTATCTAGACTTTTAGGAATGATCTCTCTGCTAAAATCAGAGCAAATGAAAAAAAAAATCTTAACCTAACTTATTGAGGATTTCATCTTTCTAAGAGTTGAAAAAACGCCTTGGAAAAAAAGGGAAAGTGGAAAAGGAGTGAAGTGAATATGATAAGCATTTATATAACAACTACTATGTGCCAGACATTAGGCTAAACACTTTTTACAAATATAATTTCATTCTATCCTCACACAGCCTTGCAAAGTAGATAGTATTATTATCTTCATTTTACAGTTGCACAAACTGAGGCAAATAGAGATTAAATAACTAACCAGGATCACACAGCTAGTAAATATCTGAAGCTGGATTTGAATTTATGTTTCCCTGATTCCAGACCCAGTGTTCCGTTCAATGTACTACTTGAAGCTATTATATATTTAAATTCTTACTAATGAGAAAGAAATGTTTTATGGAATAAAAATCATGTTTACTCTTAGAAGTGATCTCAGAATCATCCCCTCCCCATTTTATGACAAATTTTATTGAGGCATTTGGATTTTATATTACAAAAATCTACAGATTATTATCACTCCTCTTGTAATTAAGTAAAATAGTTCCATAAAACTGATAATGCTGGGTGTCCCAAAAGTCATAGTACGGTTAATGGAATTTTAAGTTATTAAGACTTAAAACTGTACCAAGACTTTGGAATATGTTATTTAATGACCTCATCTAGAATTTTCCCCCTGTTCCAAACTTCCTTTTTTCCCCTTCTTTACAGATATATTCAGGGCAAATAAAAGTCTGTTTGAAAAGTTTAACCCATATTTGAACCAATATCCAAATAATCTCTATTATTTTCCCAAAAATGTTATTTCTCATACCCTATTTACTTAGGTTTTCATTAAATAGCTAGAAAGCAAACACAAAGGCACATTTGTTTTAGTACTTGTATGATTTGGATTAGATTCATTAGCATCAATATTTCTGTAGCAGAGAACTTTCAATCAAACATTCAAATAGAAACAAAGTATTAGGACATAATGGAAGAGAGCAGCTTCTAGAACCATTTGGTTCAATAGAGTGATTGAACTTGAAAAGACTTGGGACATCCATCACAACTTCGCTTCATGTGCTTTCTTAGTTCTCATACTATCTCTCCTTGTCCTTTTCTATGGGCAGACATATTCAGATCAATTCAATGAATGTATATTAGATTATTTTTGGGTTTTAATCATTGTGCTACGTGTTGATGGAGACAAAAATATTTAAAAATTGATGGTTCCTACCCTTATGAATCATAGATTCTAGGAGGACTTCATCAGAAACTTCTTTCTATCCAAACTGACAATGAGGCTTTGATAATTAACTGCTATTTGGTCTGGTCACTCATTCAGTTGCAAATCTGCCTACTATACTATTTACCTCACATCTTTCCATTTTGCCTATAGGAGAGTTAAAAAAAAACTGTCAGATTCATAAAAGAAATGGCCAAATCCATTTCTTTAATCTAAATATATTATGTCATGGCACTCCCCCTATCTACAAGTTTAGTTATCCTATTGAAAAAATACAAATGAAGTTAATATTTGATAATCCATTCTTCAAGAACTTATGCCAGCTCCTTTCAAAGGCAGTTGCATGACTTAAAGCAGTGATTCCCAAAGTGGGCGCCACTGTCCCCTGGTGGGTGCTTCAGTGATCCAGAGAGGCAGTGATGGCCACAGGTGCATTTATCTTTCCTAATAATTGCTATTAAAATTAAAAAAAATAATTTTCAGGGGGCTAAGTAATATTTTTTTTCTAGAAAGAGGACGGTAGGCCAAAAAAGTTTGGGAACCACTCAAAGGATACAATGCTAGACCTGAAGTACAAAAAAAAAAAAAAAGAGCTCTTATTAAATTTCATTGAAGACATTTCTAGCATAGTGACCCTAGATAAGTCATTTAGCCCATCTGTGCCCCCAAACAGAATAAATTAGCAACTACTTAAGAGGATTGTTTTGAGAATCAAATGAGATAGTCCATGAAAGAGCTTTATTTTAATTCTTACATCCAATGATGTACTGGAGCTGATTTGTACTGTTCCAGAAGGCCAATTGTTAAATTTTCATTATGAGAATTTACATCTTGAATCACCAAAGGCTTTAAATCAGGGCTTGCATAATTTTTGTTGATTTTCTATACTGAAGAATATGATAGAGAAAATTAATAATGAAGATTAAAATTAAAAGTGTTGTGTATACATTTTCATCTTAGAAAGCCAATTGTTAAAAATTGACCAGCATAATTGACTACAATGTAATGATTAGATATGACCTTTGCAATTTACCTGTGCTTCTTACAAAAAGGAAGAAGTATAATGAAGAGGAAACCAGATTAGATTTCAAATCAGAAGAATTGACCTGTAGCCCTGCAACTTATTGGATGTCCTTGATCAAATCACTAAACTTCTCTTCACTTTGGTTGTTGTTCAGTCATGTCCAATTATTTGGGATTCCACTTGAGGTTTTTCTTGGCAGAGATACTGGAGTGGTTTGCCATTTCCTTTTCCAGCTCATTTTACAGATGAGGAACTGAGGCAAACAGGATTAAGTGACATCCAACAGGGTCACAAGGGGGCAACTAGGTGGCACAGTGAATAGTTTGTGTTTATATGTGTATGTATATGGTGGGGGGAAAGGTGTAAGAAAGAAAACAGCCAGGTGTGGCAGTGTACAAAGTGGATCTGGAAGCAGGAAAACTCATCTCCATAAAGTTAAATCCAGCCTCTGACACTTACTAGCTGTGTGATCTTAAGCAAGTCACATAACCCTGTTTACCTCAGGTTCCTAATCTGTAAAATGAGCTGAAGAAGGAAATGGCAAATCACTTCAATATCTTTGCCAAGAAAACCCCCAAAGAGGTCACAAAGAGTCAGAAAAGTGACTAAACTAAAAGCAGGGTCTCACAGCTAGTAGGTATCTGAGGCCGTATTAGAACTCAGGTCTCTCTGATTCCAGGCACAGCACTCTATCCACTGTACCACCTAACTGTCCCTTGTTTTGGTTACCTTATCTTTAAAATGGGGAAGCTGCAATAGAGGCTCTCTAAAGTTCCTGGTGCACTGAAATTCTTTGAGTCAGAGGGAAGAAGAGAAGAGATGGTGTTACTGAGATGTTCTGAGGCATGAAAGAGAGGAATGAAGGGAATTTGGGTTGGGTGGTTTTAACCTTCTCAGTGAAGCAGTTGGCTAAGTAATCTGCTATTAAGGGTGGAGGGTGGAATATCATGGGAATGCTGAGGAGAGAAGGTACTTTGGAACAGTCCTTGTGGGAAATGAGATGGAGAATGCACGAGTCAAAGGATTTCTGAGCACAGTGAGGGACTAGCTGAGGTTATGTACCATAAATTTTAAGTAGAGGAAATCAGTTTGATTTTATGTCTTCCTCTACCAATGCTCAGCAGCCTGGGAATAGGAGCAGATAAATCAGGGTGTAGAACTAGCAGGTCAGGAAAGCCATGAAGATAATGGTGAATATGACAGCTGATATTTACATAAAGTATTTTATATGGAATTTCTCATTTAGGCTACCCATCTTTTGAGATTATGATCACAAAATAATAATAACACAATTAACATTTAAATAACATTAAATAAATTAAGTAACATTTAAATTTTAAGATTTTTAAAGCACTTTCAAAATATTATGTCATTTGAACCTTATCAAACCTCTAAAAAGGAGGTACTCTTATTATCCCAATTTTCCAAATTAGGAATCTAAGGCAGACAGAATTTGAGTGACTTGACCAAGGTCACTGGCTAGTATTTCTCTGAAGTTACTATCAGATCTTCCTCACATTAGGTATAGTGCTTTTTCCACTGTGCCACCTAGCCATTTTGTAGTGAAGGTATTATGAACCCTATATTGCAATGAAGGAAACAGGTTCAGAGTGATTTTTTTGTTTTTCCTTGTCTATGGAGATAGCAAGAAGCATTGGAGGTAGAATTCACACCCAGGTCTTCCTGACTCCAAGTCTAATACTGTCTCTGTTATTTCAAGCTTGTAGCTGCTAGAGACAGCAAGCTAGTGGTAAAGTGGATAGACATTTGAGCATGAAGTTAGGAAGAATTAAGTTTACATCTAAATTCAGACACTTAGTAGTTATGTGACCCTGGGCAAGTCACTTAACCTCAGTTTGTTACAATTCCCTCTACAGTGAAATGGGGGCAATAATAGCCCCTACCAGCCAGGATTAATGTGAGGATCAAATGAGATTAGATGATATTTGTAAAAGCACTTAGCACAGTGCCTGGTTCAAAGTAGATGTCATATAAATGCACATTTCTTTCTTCCTAGAGAACAAGGAATTCTAAGATAATGGCTTATGAATAATTAGAATGGTAGACTATGGTATCCAACACCAAGTATAGAAGCAAATAAAGACAGAATGGAAAAGACGGACAGAGAGAATAAGAACGAAAGGACAAAGGGACCTCTGCCTCAATTCTTTTCAACAGTTCTGTGTCCTCCATCTTTTATTGGCATTATTTTGATCTCTTTTAGAGGGCCAAGGACTCCTTCCAAATTGTCATATAATCACCTAATAAACACTGAAAGCCTTAGTTTTACTGTGGCAATTACATACACTTCCTTTACTCAGAAACATGGGTATCTCTCTTTGACGAGTGGAAAACATATGAGAGGATTAAAGATTTCATCCAGAAACTTCCTTGTTATGCCATGAAACTAGACAGGTTGAAGCATCTTCTGGTATGAAATCAGTTCTTCTATGGATTAGCCAATGATCATAGAAGAAGGAAATATTCTGCTTGATCATGAAACTGAATTTTGCCTTTGAACAAACATGGCTTTAGCATGCCCAGTGTTTCCTTTGTGAGGCAGTATGGTACAGTGGTACATACACAAGAAAATGACTGGAATCAGAACTAACTGGAAACAAGTTAATTCAATAATCTTTTATTAAGTGCCTACTATGTGTCAGGTGCTGTCCTGAGAGCTAGGATGCAAAGAACAGCAAAAAATTGCCCTACCCCTTAATTGCTTATAATCCACTTTCCACCTTTGTCACTATCTATGTGACTTTAGACAGGTTACTTGACTCCTATAGGCTCTAGTTTCCTCTTTCCTAAAATGAAAGATTGACCCTTGATCCTGCAACATCTTTTAGGTAGCTTTTTTGGAATGAGCAAGGGAGGAATGGGAGAGGGGTTTCAATTCAGTTAAATAACAACAAAATTAAATATTACTTGTGCTAAGTGCCTACTTGTACTAGCTGCTGGGATTGCAGAAGTAAAAATAAGTGATCCTTGACCTCAATCAAGTTGTTTTCCTTGCTGAAAGTCAGTTGGTCAGTCAACGTGTTAAGTATGTATCATGTGTCTCAGCATCTAAGGGAAATATGGTTCTTCCTCATGATGGAGTTCTAGACTAATGCTGGAATTCACCTAAACACTTGTGCACACTGTCTACAATGTGCTTACCTGAATTAGGGACTTTCCTAAAAGGAATCATCAAGGAAATAATCTAACAGGAAGATACTTGCCACACATGCTTCCATGTAAGTTCAATTCTGTCTTCTCCTATTCCTCATTTTCTTTTACTGGCCTCTGGAAAAATCCTCTGGTTTTAACAATCTTTACTTTCATTTTGTTGTCCAGACTTTTTTATTTACAATCATGTCTGATTCTTCATAACTCCATTTAGGTTTTTCTTGGCAAAAATACCACAATATTTGGTCATTTCCTTCTCCAGCTCATTTTACAGATAAGGAAACTGAAGCAAACAGGGTTAAGTGATTTACCCTTGGTCATACAGGTAATAGGTTTCTGAGGAAGATTTGAATTCAGGAAGATGAGTCTTCCTGACTCCAGAATTATCACACTATCCACTGCATCACCTAGTTATCCTTATATGTCTCCTATTTCTACACTTTTATTTCTTTTTTTTACTCACTGAAACCAAACTTTCTTCCAAAGAAACCAATTCCCTAGTCACATTCTTTAAAATGGGCTGTTATTTCTAGAATATTCTCTGCTACACAGGTCAGGGAGAAGATATATTTCTAATTCCCTAAGGTCACTTTTATATACTCTCTGACACCAGGACTCAGCAATTACTCCATTTCCTTTAAATTTACTCCATGCAATCCAGATCTTTGTTTCTGTCATTTATGGGCTTCTTGGTCACCCTCCCACTTTTCAATAAATTTCATTATATGGCATGAGTAAAAATTAGGATTTTAATCCTGACTCTGCTATTAACTGGCTGTGTTGTCTTGGACAAGTGACAATTTCTCTTGGGCTAAATTTTTTCACCTATAAAATGAGGTGGTGTGGTAGAGTAGAAAGAAATATTATTCCGGAGAAGATGGTGAAATAGGGCATGGAGCTTCCTTGTTCTTCTACTACCCCCCACAAACAACCAAAAATAACTCTAAGAGAATCAATGCTAAAAGCAGAAAAAAACAGAAAGGAATCAGTAATGAAGCTCAACAGTCAGGAATAAGTAGGGATGAAGGTTAAAGACTCCCCTGGCTTCAGTCCCACTACCATAAGTCCTGGGGAAAGGAAAAAGAACAAACCCAATGAATTTTTAACAAGGAAGCCCCTAGGGATAAGATTGGCAAATTCACCTTGTTTGCTGAATCCCTGAGCTTGCAGCCTGGAGGATATCACAGAAATCCAAAGTTGAAGGGTCCTTAGAGCAGCCATGTGTACTATGGCCTTAACTTTGGAGACATCTACTGACCCACAGCTGGGGATTAAAGGAATGGAAGTCACAGAGTCTTCAGGTGTCAGACGAGAAGGCTAGACCTTAAACTTTACTGTTAACAAACAAGGGACTTTGGATTCACACTGGTGAGTGCAATTTCTGAGGGACTAGTCACCCCCAGAAGCATGGAGTCCCTGGTGAGGTGGACTACCTGCTTGCAGTGGCAGTGGCAGAACTATTCATAGGCTCTGGTTGGAGCACCTGAAATCAATCACAGAATAGGGTTTGAGTGGGAGACCAGAAGGACAACTGACCCAGGACTACAGAAATCGGAATAACTAAATTAGACCCAAGAAAAATCAAACAGACACAAAAAAATCCTAAAGTCTAAGGTGATATATTCCAACACATTAGTAACATAGGGATTCCAACAATAAGCCATCAAGGAAAACTGTCCAGAAATTCTAGAATCAGGGGGTAAAATAGAAAATGAAAGAATCCACTAATCACTACCTTAAAGAGACCCAAAGATGAAAATGAGCAGGGATATTATTGCTAAATTCCATAGGTCCCATTAAGGAAGAAAATACTGCAAAGAAAAGAAAAAATAGGTTTAAGGAGGAAAATACTACATAACCAATCCAAAATATCAAAGTGTTTGATTCCTTTATGGGAAAATGTCATCCATGATCCCTCAGAATGGCATCATTGCCACTTTTTTGTTGTTTATTTTTTGAATGGTTGTGTATGGATGGAAGACTTAAGGTCCAGGTGAATGTAATGGAATGAGAAGAAATGGCAGAAGTAATAGACCAGGAGGTAGGTTAGAATGGCTATCTCATATGGAGGATAAATGAGAGGAGGAATTGCCATGGAGAAAGGGACAAGCAGGTAAAAGGCTAATAGTATTAGAACCCAATTCTCATCAGACCTCAGATAAATAGAAAACAACATACACAATTAGAAGGATAAAAATCTTCTTAACATACAGTGAAACAGGAGGGACTGAGGATGGGAGAAAGAAAGAACACAGAGCCCCCTTGAGGGTGTAGCGGAATATTTGTTAATTAAGAGTTAATTAGGAAATAGGGTTAAATTAACAAACTTTATTGATAGATGGATGAGAGAGTTCAGTGAGGTGGGTTTCTTTAAGTCAGAACAGAATCTCAAAAGATTGATGGGAAGAGAATTTTCTCAAGGATCTTTGGGAAAAACAGTTGGACCAAAAACTGACTCTTTGGGCTATCCTGATTCAAGCAAGGTTGTCCAAGAGCGAGCTCTGAGAGTTGGAGAAGATCTGGTGAATTTATCTCTTGAAAAACATCCTAGCAGACAAGAGATGAAAAGTGGTGCTGCTACTTCTTTTTTGCCAGTGGTGGCAGATTAGAGCAAAGGCTGAGTGGAGAAGTCAGTGAAGTTGTAAAAAGTTAGTTGAATTTTCATCTGAGCATCCAGAAAGAAATCTGACTTATTCCTCTCTGTTTATAAGTTTATAACTTTAGTTTTAGGATGGAAAAATAGTTTGGGGATTTAGTTAGTGTAGATTAAGATAGGATCACTCTTGGTGATCACAAAGAATTCCCATGAGGGAAAGATTGGTTGGGATTTATTTTGAAATTATTAATATGAGGAATATTTTTCTTATCAATATCTATCCTTCCTTTTACTTTCTCTTCTATGCCAATTTTAAAAAGTTATGACAAATCATGTAATCATGTTAACTTTTCTAAAAATTAAATATTATTAAATGGTAAAAAAAAAGTTATGATAAATAGGATTTTATATAACTGGCCTGAGCTGGAATTTTCTTCAACCGCTTGAGAAACCATTTTATCAGAGGTCAAACTCAAGAGCCTGTTCACATCAGTGACAACTATTGGTAACACCAATACAAATAATTAACAAAGGTTAATACCCCCTTATAACAGGGGACTATGGAAATAAGACTACAAGAGGGTTAAGAAAAAGGAGTGCAAGGGGATAAGAGAAGGGAGTGTAGGGAGAGATACTTAGAAGGGAGTATATTTCCAGAGTTAGGGAGGTAAGGTGAGGGGATAAGGGAAGGACTCTTAGGACAAGAAAGGGGAGGGAGTTTGAGAATTTAACTAATAAGAAGTAGAAGAGCATGGATAGTGGGATAAGGAAGGGATTTTCATTAGTTCAATAAGAACTAAAAGTTTAAGGGAAGAGACATGGGAGGGACCTTTGGGAAGGTGGACTAATTTGGAACTAGAAGGACAAAGGGAGAAGATAAAGGAGGATTTTTAGGAGGGTGTGTAAATCAGAGAGGTATTTGTCAAAGGAAATTTGACACCTAAGAAGGGATACAGCAGAAAGAAATGAAGGGGGGAAGAAACTGAGGAGAAACAGAATAGATGGAAATGCACAGCTAGTAACTATGATGTTGAGGTTATGTTGGGATGAATTCACACATTCAAAGAAAATAGATAGCACTGAAAGATAAAAAACCAGGACCTGACAGGGATCTGTGTACAAAAATTACACTGAAAATGAGAGACACATATAGAGTCAAGTTAAAGCAATAGAACAGAATAGATTATGCCTTAGCTGATACAGAGAAGGCAGGGGTAGTAGCCTTGATCTCTGTAAGAGTTGGAATTAAAATGGGTAAAACTAGAGAGGATGAACAGGATAACTATATTATATTGGTGGATGCTATTATGGATAATGAAGTATTATCAATATTGAACCTGTGTGCACAATGTTATAGTATCCAAAGTTTTAAAGGAAGCAATAAATAAGATGCATATGGAAATAGAGAGCAAAATGATAATATTGGGGGGCATTAATTTTCCCCTCTCAGATAAATCTAACCAAAAAAATTAATTTGAAAGAAGTTAAGGAGATGAATAGCATCTTAGATAAAAGTCAACCCTTTCCAGCATAAAATTTCTGTAATATTTGCTATACAATGGTTACAAAGAAAACATTCTGGATAGTTTAGCTCTTTATGGGATTCTCATCTGTTATACGAGTCATTACATCAGACACTCCTTTACAGATCACTGTGATGTATCTTTAATAGTCCAGAGATAGAATGGGTCCACAGAAGATGGATGTACATTTAGATTCTACAAACTGTGGTTCTTCCAGATGGCTCTTGCTTTTATATCACCATGGAGAACAACAAAAAAGCTTGGTACTATTTTCAGAGTTGTTCTTGACTGTCAGCAGACTAGATCTCTATGCTATTATTTGAAGGTCACTAAAGAATTCAACCGCAAAGCATGTGCCACTATTGCCTGAAAGAGAGATATGCTAGTATATTAGTGTATTAATATGGAGCTATGAGTTAGTATAACCATTTTGGAAAGCAATTTGGAATTATGTAAATAAAGTCATTGAAAAATCCATATTCTTTGTCCCAGACATTTCCTTACTAAGCTTAAATGTCAAGGAGGCTATTGATAAGAAGAAAACCACTAAATATACCAAAATATTTATAATAGCATTCTTTCTAGAGCAAAGAATTGGAAACCACATAGATATCCATCGATTGGGGAATGGTCTAAATGAATTGTGGTACATAAAAATTATGGATTATTCCTGTTCTATAATAAGTAATAAATATGATGAATATAGAGAGGCATGGAAAGATTGGCATGATGTGATACAGAGTTAAGTAAGCAGAGCCAAGAAAGTAATATGTACAATTGCTATAGTAATGCAAATGGAAAGAATAACCACAAACCTTTCAAAAGTGAATTTTGCCAAATGTGATAGAACAAGCATGGGGTATATGCAGATATCTCCAGGCTTTGCTGATGTATTAAACCAGTGGTTCCCAAACTTTTTTGGCCTTCTGCCCCCTTTCCAGAAAAAATATTACTTAGCACCCCCTTACAGTTATTCACTGCCCCCAAATGTACCTTTGTGTGGCCATCACCATTTTTCTGGATCACTGCAGCATCCACCAGGGGGCGGTGGTGCCCACTTTGGGAATCACTGTATTAAACAGTTAATTACTGATATTTTTTGCCTCTTCTTTTTCTTTCTTTGTTTTTTTTGCACAATTTTTTTGTTATATGGAATGGTTGTCTGGGAAGGGGTTGGAGTGAAGTAGAGGTACTGCCTACAAAAAAAGTTCTAAATGGAAAAATAATTCATTAGCTTTTTAATTCATTTTATGTAAAGATAGCTTGGTAAAAACAAAAGGCCATTAAGTTTAGAATTAAGTAAGCTTGGATTTTAATTCTGCCTCTGTTATTAACTAGCTCTGTGACACTGAACAAGTCACTTGACCTTTCAGATCTTGTTTCCTCAACTTAAAATGTGAAAAATGTACTATCAAATTCAATCATTCTATAACAGACATGATGCCTGTGTTTATTTGCCTAGTCATTCAATTTTGCTTATCAGTTTCCTGATTTGTGTGACACCAAGATATTATACTTTCTGTGTAATATTAACGAAGTGATTAATTGTTAAAGTCCCTGCAAGGGCAGCTAAGTGGCTCACTGGTATGAGAGCCAAGCCCAGAGATGAGAAGTCCTGGATTCAAATCCAAATTAAGCACTTAAACCTGTATAACCCTGGGTAAGTCACTCAGTCCCCATTGCTTAACCCTTTCCACTCTTCTGCCTTGGAATCAATACTGATTTTTAAGACAGAAGGTAAGAGTTTTTAAAAAAAAGAAAGATAAGACAAGACCCTGGACTATGATACAGAAGAAGTAGGTTCTATTCCCAGTTCTGCTATAAATCAGTCATATCACTTGGGGCAAGAACACTTTTTAATTCTGCTGCCTTGCATATAAAATGTTGATAGGACTAGATGATTCCTTCTAGCTATACAACTGTATAATTAAAACAACAATGAGTTAAAACAAATTAAACAACAATGGATAAAGTATTTCTTTTTGTATTAATTTATTTTGTCTTCAGAATTTTATTTACCCACCTTCCAACATCTAATATAACATTTTGAGTATGTATTTCTGTGGTGTGGTGTTTATGGGTATCTGTGTGTGTGTGTGTGTGTGTGTGTGTGTGTGTGTGTGTGTATGTGAGTAGTAGTAGTAGTAGTAGTAGTAGTACTAGTAGTAGTAGTAGTAGTAGTAGTAGTAGAAGGAACACAGTTTTATTAGAGGATATAGATTCAAATTGTAATTCTGCTATTTTTTTTCTTACTTGTGTGATCTTGGGAAAGTTCCTTGTCCTTCTGGATCACATTTTCTCATCTATAAAATAAGTTTAGACCAGATGATCTGTCTTCTTTCATCTTTAATTTTTTTTGTATTTTATAGTACTAAATTTCCAACAATTTCATTGGTTAAATAACCATCTGTCTCAAATGGAGTCTGATTCATATATAGTGATGTTATATAAATCTTTCTGATTCCACAAAAATAGAATTTAGGAAGTGATTAATCCATAGATTGATTTAATCTATCTGTAAAATGAAATGACCTTTGTAATACAACTGGTTAAGAAAGAGCACCAAAAAGAATTAAGAGGTTTGAGAATAAGACCCAAGAGTAAAGGTCAAAGGAGATAGGGTTACTTAATACAGAGAGAAGGTTAAAAGGCAATTTAATAACTCTCCAGGTTTATAAAAGGGATAAATTATAATCTGGTGTGCTCTGCTGATACAAGTATAAATTGCAGAGTGACCTCCCATCTCATTTGCATTCAGTTAGCTCCTAGAAGAATAAACTCAGTTGTATTTTGGTAATGATATTCTTAAAGTAGAACAAACCAAAAAATGTTGTCCTTTAAAATTATTTAAAATTGTTCTTGCTGAATTTATTTAGAGGTACAGGTGGGCTGGGGTGAGCAGGGAATAAATACCCTTTCACATCCTATTATAAAAGATATGCCTGAAATTCAAATATGTACTAGTTTATTCTCAATTCTTTCACTCTAAATTTGTAATTTAATCTATGTAGTGAACTCAATAACTTAAGACAATAAGCATTGTATTAATGATATCCCTAATACTTAGCACAATATCTGGGACACAGTAAGCACTTAATAATTGTTTACTGGATTACATTAGGTTGGCACTATTATATAACCAGCTATTGTGCTAGGCAATGCTATTCAAAGACAAAAAATGGATAGTTCCTTCTCTCAAGGCATTTACATTCTATTGGGTGAAATATATATATATACTCAAAATATATTTAGACTAAATACAAGGTGATTTCCAGGGAATACAAGCACTGTCAGTGTTTTGAAGGTAACTTTACGAAGAAAGTAGGATTTAAACTGAGTTCTGAAGAGATTTCAGATGGGAGAGTCAAAGAAGTGAGTTTTAAAAAGACAACAGACTGTATAAGTATATATAAATGAGAGATGGAATGATGAAAGAGTAGCAAAAAAGTGAGTTTGCTTGTATTATCCAAGGAATGAAGGGAAATAATATGGAATAAACCTGAAAAAATAGTCTGAAAGACTTTAAATGTCCAAGTGTGTACTTCATCCTAGAGACCATTGGGAACCACTGAAGTTTCTGTAGCAGGGGAATGATGAGGTCAGTTGTGCTTTGGGACTATCTAATAATGCTCCAAAAAATGGATTGGAGTGGCAAGAGACTTGAGTAAGAAAGAACAATTTGGAAGCTGTTGCAATAGTCCAGAAAAGGGATGATGAAGGTGTGAACAAACATGGTGGCCAGGTGAATAGGTGAAGGGGACCCAGTCAGCATTGTTGTGTGACTTCTTCCAGAACGATTCAAAAACAACTTTTACCACTTTAAGATACCTTCCTGTATCACAATGCATTAATAATCCATATCTAAGAGAAGTACTTTTTTTTTCTCCCACAAGAGCAGCACAGTAGGAAGAAGTTGCATGAGAAAGTACACAAGAGAAAGTACTAAACTAACATTTCTTCTAACCACTCAAAAAACAACTGAACAGTACCTTCCTAATTGGTCTATCTGCTTCTTCTTTCTCCTCTCCAATCTATCTTATACACAAATTCCAAAATGAGATTCTAAATCTCATTCTGAAATTGCATGTGACTGTCTTACTCTAAAAAGATCCAGAGGTTTCCTATTGCTTTTTAGCATAAAATACAAACTTTTCCTTTTGGCATTTCAAGCCCTTCAAAATCTGACTTCAGTCTTCATTTCATGACTATTACACCCCTTCAGACTCTCTACATGACTACAATACAGCCAAATTGACCTACTTAATCTTTTTCTCATGCAACATTTTCAATCTCTGTTCATTTGCACAGATTGTCACTTATGCCTGGAAATATCCTTTCTCACTTTCTAATCCTCTGAAAATCCCTTATTCCTTTCGAAGTTCAACTCAAGTGCTTATGAGACCTTATAATCATCCAAACCTGAGGCCAAATGTATCACTTCATCTATCATGCACCTATATGTGCACACACGCACACACTTTTGATGAATTACTTTCTATTTACCTTCCATGTACTTTGCATTTATATTTCTATATGCTGTAAGAAGAAAGCAAGTTTCTTGAAAGCAGACGTATTTTTTCTCTTTGTACTTATAGGACCTAGGATAGTGGCAAGTGCATAACAGATGCATAATAAATGCTTATGGAATTATTTCCTCCAAGAAATGTGAACTGGTGTGGCCAGGCTATAATAGAGAAGCATTGTGGTCATAGCAACTGTTGGTCACAGAACTATTTATCAGACGCAACACTTACAACTCTGCCCTCCAATAGTGCATCTCAGAGTCACAGTTTGCCAGTGCTCATGAAAACTTTGTAAGATGTTAATTCATAGAAACGTTTATTGTTTCTACATGGGATTTTCCTGATACAGATGAAATCACAGGTCCAACCACCCCAAAAAAAAGGGAGGAAAGAGTTAGAATATCCATAAAAGAAAAGAGTAAAAAATTGTTGAATATGAGGAAATGATGGCAAGGTTCTATTTCCCTACAAGCTACAGGAAAATGAGTAGAAAATAGGTAGCTCTGAAACTGTGGCTCTCATGTGCCAAGAATTAAATAAGGAAAATTGAAACTGAAAGTGTAAAAAGCAGACTAAGCATAGGTGTTAGACTGAATGCCTTGCTTCTGCCCCAGAGACAATTGCTTGCTTCCTAGCACACTGAAGTTAGGATGAACTTCAGTAAAGCTGCTAAAACTGTGTTCTAATGTTTTCTGACTTTTGAAGCAGAGGGGGCTTTCTATTTAAATAACTATCTATTAAAAGAGCTACAATAGGGAGCAAAGAAGAGGATTTAAGAAACCCTGCCATTTACTATCAACCCTCCCTTTACATCCTTTACAAGAGGTGCTTTTGCTTTTGAATGTGTCTTAATCTTAATTTTCTTTGGAAAAAATATAAATTATATATATATAACACAACAATCTAAATGGCCTTCATAATATACTTTCACATTTGTTCTCCCCCAAAAACCAAACCCACCATTCTCTTTCTTTTCCTTATTAGTATTCTTTTTTTTTTAAACCCTTACCTTCTGTCTTGGAATCAATACTGTGTATCCTGCAACTTTATTAAGATGCTGATTATTTCCGCTAGTTTTTTAGTTGATTCTCTAGAATTTTTTAAACCCTTAACTTCTGTGAATTGGCTCCTTGATGGAAGAGTGGTAAGGGTGGGCAATGGGGGTCAAGTGACTTGCCCAGGGTCACACAGCTGGGAAATGTCTGAGGCCAGACTTGAACCTTGGACCTCCCATCTCTAGGCCTGACTCTCAATCCACTGAGCTACCCAGCTGCCCTCTCTTATTAATATTCTTGATATTCTCATTTACTCATGAATCTGTGATTTCATCATTATAAATGTTCCTTTCAGTGAGATCAATACAACCCATCTGTGCTTATCCATCCTGTTGGGATTCTTGTTAAGATCCTCTCCCCTTTTTTTTTACTCAGTTTGAGGAGGTTTACCTAATATGCTGAAGGACTTCATTCTTTTTTCCAAACATCTTGAGACAACAATAGAACACATTTTCCATATCTCTTCCCTCACCTTCTTTTCTTGATCAACACATTTTCTCCACTTATATCATACAGTTTCTTGATGATTATCTTTTATTTCTGTTCTTTTTCAAAGATCCCTTTATATTTCAGTCCATTTGATTACTTCATCCATCTCTCCATTAGTTTCTGTGATATTCAATTTCAATTTTTCAGAGATTGGTACATTCTGAATCTCACAACCATACCACAAAACAGATAGAATATTGGTTTTTAAAAGAAGGACCTTTGTGAATGGAAAAATTTGGAGGTCATTAAGGGAGGTTTCCATTTCCAAAAAGCAGTGCATCTCAATCTTCTCTTGTTTAATATTTTTAAAACCTTACCTTCTGTCTTAAAATCAAAAATATGTATTGCTTCAAAGGCAGAAAAGCATCAAGGATTGGGAGATGGGTTTAAGCGACTTGTCCAGGATCACACAGCTAGGAAATTGCCTGAGGTCATATTTGAACCCATGATTTTTGGACCTGCTTCTCAATCCACTGAACCACCTAGCTGCCCCTCATCTGTTTAATTTTTAATCCAAACTCATCATCTGTTAGTACTATCTATGACCAAATATATATATATATATATATATACTGATGGACAACTGGATGCTATCCATCCAAAAGTCAGCTGAAATCTAGGTAACAGACATTTGTCATTCATTTGACTTTCTCCATATGTTGGACAAATTTAATTCCTTTGATTAATTATTGAGTTCTTCCATGAGAATCCATAATGCTCTAGGACAAGATGCAAATAGAACAATATCGTCTGAAGACAGATACATTTAAAGGACCACATCATCAATGATGAATCACTATTTGACTTTGATTTTTCCAAGGACCTCCTCTATGACCAAGGCAGACTTCTTTAAAAAAAAGCATACATTTCCATATTTTATGTCTCCTTTAACATTTATGATTAGAAAGTTATCAAAGAGGACAATTTGTATTTTGTCTAAAGAGATCTTGATTGATTATGATATTATGATGAGATACACATTTTTTGGTTGGGGGGAGTCTTTAAAAGAATGTTTTGTTCTACAAAATGACTTTTTTTCTTAACCAATAAATTATAAATATAATTGAATATTATACTGTAGATTTCTTAACATCAGTAAAAATAACAAAATTATTTTGAATCTTAATTGAAAGCCAAATATTTTTGATAGTTATTATTTTATGATGCAGTTAGCATAATGAATATGATCTAATGGAATTATTCTTACATTCAACTAGTTTATAACATTTGTCATGTGAATGCTCTGCAATCTAAATACCTGCTCAAACTTTTCCTCCACATTTTGACAGTGCACACCACCATATTTATAGAATATGTTACATCTTACAGGTGGGATAAAAGTATAACATATAAAATAATAATAAATATAACCAATTTGGTCTCTAAGTTCTGAAGGGGGTTTTTTAATTAAGATTTTCAACAAACTTCCTCACAGGACATTGTGTTGAATTATTCTTTAGGTCCATTATCAAGAGATTGTGACAGTCAGTAAGAGTACTATCCATAATAACTCAGTAATTATTTATTTCTATGCCAAATAAATTATTTTCACAAGTGTGTATCACTCATAGTTAAATGTAGTGTCATCAGATCACAGAGCAGTAGCATCTTAATTGCGATTCCATAGACTATACAGCTCTTAGGTTGGAAAAGAATTACATTAGCAAAGATGATAAATTCAGGTCCTCTCACTTCAAAGAAATTCACATTTCTTAAACACACTGTGCTAGATGAGAGAGTAACAAAGATGGAAAACACCAGAGTTTCTGACCTTAAGGAATTTATTTTAGTAGAGTACTAAGACAAATACAGAAAAAGATATAACATGAGGTAGGATGTGGCATGTTAGAAAAATTAAATTTGAGAATGTATGAGTTCAAATATTGATTCTGCCCTTTACTGACTCTAAACTTAGTTCAAGTGCCTCCTTCAGTATGAAGCCTTGCCTGTGGGCATCCTGAGAAGGAAAAAGGAAGCAGTATGTTCCAGGCAAGGCAAGGCATCACCACCACCTGAACTTCCATATACCCAGTTATAGTATGGAAATAGCCCAGGACCCTTGAACTTTGGGAAAAGCAGTTTCTAACCCAGCCCTTAAAGCCATTGGAGAGAGGAGAAATCATCTCTGAGAAAGGACTGACCTTCATATCACCACTAGCAACAACTGCTGACTAATGCCATCAACAGGCAGCATCCTTTCACACTGCCTTCATATTATCTTGGTCTTAGCTTCTAGCCTTGCCATCAAATTCACAGTCTGGGGAGTTGGTTCACATGGGAAAGGACCAACCAAAAGCCAAACTAATTTCACTCGAAGGGCAGGCAAACTAGCCTAGGCAAAGCATCAATGCCACCTAAGGGAGAGGTAGTATGTACCTGACAGGTCAAATCATCATCCCTACCTTAAAAACTATTTTCCCCCAAATTCTGAAGAAGCCCCTCTAGTCCCCTAAGCCTTTGGAATAGTAAAATTTCAAGTCCACTACTCACAGCTATCATCTTAGGAAGTGACCCCTTTGGAAATGCAGCCTGCTCCTAGAGGAGGTACAGACACATTTGTTGAAGTGGAATAAAAGAAGGTTTTTGTCACCAAAGTCCTTGGCACTGTCAAGTGGTTTAATATCAGAAATTAACATGACTTTATCAGTAGAAATGGCATTGAAGAAGAGGCATTATTTTCTGCTTTACCACTGCTCCTTACAGACCAGGAGATTTTTCTTTCTGAATTGAAGCTGAAATCTTTCATATGCATTATTTTCTCCCAGTAGAATATGAGCTCCTTGAGAGCAAAGACTTTCTATTGCTATCCCTAACACTTAGCACCATGAATTGCACCCAGAAGTGCTTCATAAATGTTTGCTTTATTCATGTATAGAAAAGTTACTTAACATCTTTGCACTTTCATTTTTTAACTTGAAAAGTGGGGGGAAATAATGATGATAACATTATTTTAAAATTAAATAGTGTTTAACACTAACAATGAATTTTATTATTATTACCTCATACCTCTGTGTCATATGATTGTTATTATTTTTTCAACCCATTATGGAAGAGGAAACTGAGTTCTAGAAAGGTTCAATAAATTAGCTGGGGTTACACAGATTTTTATGCAACTGAGGCAGAATTTGAACTCACTTCTTCTAAACTTCAAATTCAGAAATTCTTTAATGAATACCATATACAATATGCATAAAATTATTAATGTCAACCATCACAATGTGGAAAGTGTTTATGCAAGGTTAAAAAAGAGACAGGTGAGAGATTTATTGCACTCATATTTGATTCTGATCAGTAGTATCTGATTTATGTTTTTTAGTGAGAGGCAGTATGCAATAATGGGTAGAACATGATGGTTGGTATAAAGAAGAGTAGGTTCAAGTCTTGTCTCAGATTCTTATTAGTGAATAAGAATTTATTAAATGCTTTCTGTAGGCTAGGGATTATAGACAAATAGATAAAATATGGAATGATCCTGGGCTCCAAGGAGCTCACATTCTTTTAGAGGAGGTAACTTGCACCCATGTAAAGAAATACAAAATAAAGTACTTTGGCAAAAACATTTACTCTCTGAATCTGTTTCCTCATCTGCAAAATGGGGATAATAGCAGAAATAACTTCATAGGAGTGGTGAATAGCAGAAGAAAAATGTATGAAAAGTTTTACAGAAACCTTAAATCCCCACATAAATAAGAGATTATGATAACTGCTTTTAATTTTCTATTTATGGGATGAAATTTGCAACCCCAAAGTCATATTGATTCAAATAGTATTTAATTGAAATAACTCTAATTTCTTGATCTAGGAGTTGATCCTCTGATTTAAAAGCAACATTGATTCTCTATAAAAATCGGGACCCCCTGCTACAAGTCCACCTAACTGCCTCAGAGAGAGAGATAGAGAGACAGAGAGACAGAGAGACAGAGACAGAGACAGAGACAGAGACAGAGACAGAGACAGAGACAGAGAGAGCTGTCCCAAAAGTCTTCTCCCAGTAAAACTGCAGGCAGATATTTCTTCTATGGGATAAGCTAAGTAGATCAATAACTCATGACTGTCTGAAGATCTTGCTAAGGGTCACAAAGCTAGAAAAAGTCTAAGGTTTGATTCTGATCCAGGTTTTCTTTATTCCAAGTTCAGCACTCTCTCCACTACAACTACAGTTTTTGCATAAGTAGTGATATTTTCTTTAATAATAGATATTGTTAACAACACAGTTTTTTTTGAAGAATAAATGAAATGGGATGAAAGATTACTTGTGGCTTGCCAGTACCAATGTACCTCAGAAACTTGGGGTTTATCCCTAGTTTAAGCAGAAGATATCTATGTTGTGTGGTCGTTCAGTGGGAATAGTACTAGATGTGGAATCAGAGGGCTTCACTTCAAATACTAGCTGTGCCTCTGACTACCCCTGTGACCTTAGCTAACTCATTTAATGTTTCTAGGTTTTAGTTTTCTCATATATCAAATAAGAGTTTGAATTCAATGATCTCTGTGTGTTCCCTTCCTGCTTTTAATCATTGATTCTATGAAATTTATTCAAATCATATTCTCTTTTAATTTCTCATAAGTGAAATATGTCTATAGAATAATTACATAGAATGGTGAATTTAGATGATTACAAATACATTTTTTAAGTGAAAAGTTGGGTGTAACTGGGTGGCTCAGTGGATTGAGAATCAGCCCTAGAGATGGGAGGTCTTAGGTTCAAATCTGACTGAAGTGAGGTAAACTAAGTTATTGTCCAGAAAACCTGTCTTTCCCTGGGGAAAAAGTAGGAATCAAGAATGAGCCTTCTTGTGAAGGCCAGACAGCTCAAAAGTAACATTCACATGAGAAAATAACTCCCTACAGCTGTCTCACAGTCCAGGATAAGAGTTACAGTGGAAAGCCCCATGCTGCTAACTTCCAGATGATAAAAAGTTTTTTTCAAGGTTGTGTAATGAACATTATTCTCTTTGCATCTTGAACTCTATAAAAACTGCATTTTAATTTCAGTTCAGGGCAGCCTTCACTAGGAAGGAACCCTGGCCAGCTAGGTATGTTTATTAATTAATAGATTAATAAATAAATATTGGTTCCACTAATTTGAACTTCTGGGTGTCTGTACTCATTTTCTAAGGTACTCCACTTCATGACTTCGGATACTTCCTGGCTGTGTAACCTTGGGCAAGTCACTTGATCCCCATTGCCTAACACTTACCACTCTTCTGCCTTGTAGCCAATGAACAGTATTGACTCCAAGATAGAAGACGAGGGTTTAAAAAAATAAAAAATAAAATAAAGTGAAAGGTCTAAGGCAGTGATAGGCAAACTATGGCCTGCAGGCCAGATGTGGTCCCCTGAAATGTTCTATCTGGCCTCATGCATTATTCCTAATCTGACAAATACAATGAGTAGGATACAATACAATGAAACTTGAAAGATTTGCCTTAGAAACAGACTGACATGACATGAGCATTTCCTTTCCTTTGGCCTCTTTAAAAAGTTTGCCCATCACTGGGTTAGGGAAATAATTGGGGGAGGGGTGGAAAAAGAACAAAGGGTATCCCAAAAGTCTTAGTGCAGCTTTAAACTTTAACAGGCTTTTAATAATTATGAAACTGCACTAAGACATTAGGGACACCCTGTATATTATATCTTTGTGTTTCTGGACGACTGGAATGTCTCATATTGACCCATCTTCAATCTCTCTCTCTCTCTCTCTCTCTCTCTCTCTCTCTCTCTCTCTCTCTCTCTCCTGTCTATAATGGTCAACTCTTCCTTTCCCCCATTAAGAGATGAAAACTTTCCTTGAATTTGTACCCTCACCCCCAACCAGTTCCTTTCTCCAGATTTCAAGTATGTATCCCAAGCTGTCTAGCATTTCGGAAATGGCTCCGTTAAGAGGTCCAAATGTAAAACTTTGTGATTTGAAGCCCACCTCGGCCAAGCCCCACTGTATGGCATTGCTCTCCTAGCCCAAGGGAACAAGTTGCAAAGTGACTTGCAAAGTGCAAAGAGTTCTCTCCTCCATGTTCGTGCTATGCACACAAAGGTAGGTGAAGTGCCTCCAGCTCAGTGAGCAGGAGACAGGCTGGCTTACAAATATGCGGTGTGAAGCATTAGGAGGAACAAGGGCACGGCAGGTAGCTGATCTGCTGCCTCTCTGCTCTGTGTGGGCCCTTAAATCCTTTCCTTTGAGCTCCCTAATATAGCTCTTCTAAGGGATAACTATTTAAATAGAAAGCTCCTACTGTTTGGCAAGTCAAAAGGCATCAGTTCACTGTTCTAACAACTCTACAGAAGCTCTGGAAGCACAGCAGAGATGGGGGAGCAAGAATCCTCAAAATAGTCCATTTGATCTGCCAGAAGTCACTTAGTTGCACTATTGCCATTAAACAGAGAGGAGTCTCTTTATTTCTCTCTCTGCTCACCCCTTTCTCAACATAAAACTTCCTTGGGCAGGTCTAAGTAATAGGTTGTTCTCTAGAGAACCCTGCGTCCTCCCAGTCCAGACACAGGACTTTCCATCCAACAGCTGTATCTAGTGTTGAGCACAAGCGCTGAGTGAGGACTCACTACCTTCGAGGTGCTTATTTTGGGGTGGCAAGGGAGAGAGAAGACACAGCCCAGGACCTCAAAGATTCAGGACAATAATGTTACCAGAAATTATAGAAAAAGAATCCTCTTCCTGAGTTCAAATCTGGCCTCAGACACTTACCAGCTGTGTGACCCTGAGCAAGTCACTTAACACTATTTGCTTCAGTTTCCTTTTTATTCAATTATTTTTTTTAAATAGTCATTTTATCTACCTGTGAAATAGTCCACTAAACATTATCCATCAAAGAACAATGATAGGGATGCAAACAGTACCTGAAACATATCTATTTGAACCAGATTGAATTAAACGAAAAGAATGTGATAACATCCGCATATCTACCAGGACTCTGTGTGGTCATTGCTAGAATTATTCTCATTTTAAATATAATGAAGCTAAAGTTTACAGAAGTGAAGTGACCTTACCAGGGTCTCACAGGTAATAAGTATCTGAAGCAGGAATGGATCTCAAGTTTTCCTAGTTCCATCTAGTGCCTATAGTCTCCTATTGGAAAATACAGCAAGTGTACACAAATGACTAAGGAAAACGGGCCAGTGTCCTATTCTCCTCTCAGCAACAAGCTAGATGGTGTAATGGGTAGAGCACTGGACTTGGAGCCAGGAAAATGTTCAAGTGCAGCTTCAGACACTTACTAGCTGTGTTATCCTGGGAAAATCACTTAACCATTCTCAAGCTCAAGTTTCCTCAAGTGGAAAACGAGATAATAAAAGCACCTAGCTCCCAGGATTGAAAACTTTTAGTAGTGTGCCTGGCACATAGTGGGCTCTTTAAAATATGTATACTGCCTTCTTTTCTCCTTTCCTCCTTCCTTCTCCCTTTCTTTCCTTCCTTCCTTCTTTCCTTCCTTCCTACTCTCCTTCCTTTCCTTCCTTCTTTCCTTCCTTCCTTCCTTCCTCCCTCCCTTCCTTTTTCCTTCCTCCCTTCCTCTCTTCCTTCCAATTCTCAGCACTGATTCTAAGAGGAAGGTTTAAGGGAGAGACAAAGACAGAAACAGAGACAGAGGGTGAGGAACTAAGGATACAACCCCAATTGATGCAAATTTGATAACTAGCAGAGATCGCTGACACCCATGGGTGACTTGAATCACCTTATAATATACATTTAGCCAAACTGTGCAGACAAGAAACTGAGATACAAAGAAGTTGTGTGATTCCATCGAAGCCACATAGGTATAAATAGCAGAACTGGGATTTGAATTTAGCTCCTTTGACACAAATATCAGAATTCTTTTTACTGCTCTATACTATCTCCTATCAAAGGCTTTAATGAAGTGCTTAAGGAAATATGTAGGGGTATGTGAGAGTAATGGGATATTACTATTCAGTACAAAATGGCAAATATTAATAATTCAGAGCATCACTGGAAGACTTGAATGAACTAATACAGACTGAGGTAAGCAGAGCCAAGAGAATATACACAATGACTACAATCATATAAATTAAATAAACATGAAAAAGAAACTGAACTCTTGAGCAATTGTAATGACCAATCTTGGTCCCAGAAAATGGAATATGAAACACAATTCTCCTACTAGAATTATGGGGGACTGAGGAGAAAGAGTGGTGCATACAATTATTATTGGGACAGCTAAATGTCTTTCATCTATTTATTTGTTTGTTTATCTGCTCCACTGTTTATTTATTTATTTATTTATTTTTTACATTTTGTGATTTTTTTTCTAACTCTTGCTTGGTTTTAAAATCTTTCCTTTCCCAAAGATCTGACCAGTACACTATTCTGTGCTCATCCAATTTACTTATAGTTTCCTTCTTTATATTCAAGTCATTAACCCATTCTGGGTTTATCTTGGTGCAGGGCGTGTGATGTTGGTCTAGACCCAATCTCTCCCATACTGTTTTCCATTTTTCCCAGAAGTTTTTGTCAAATAGTGGGTTTTTGTCCCAGAACCTGAGCTTATCATAGACTGTCTTGCTGAGGTCACTTACTCCAAGTTGATCCCACTGATCCTCACTTCTGTCTCTTCGCCAGTACCATATTGTTTTGATGTTAAGTGTTGCAATGGATAGAGTGTTGGGTTTAGAGTTAGGAAGACTCATTTTACTGAGTTCAAATCTGGCCTCGATACTTATTAGCTGTGTGACTTTAGGTAAATAAGTTAACACTATTTGCCAGTTGTTCCTCTGTAAAATACATTGGAACAGGAAATAGCAAACTAAACCAATATTTTAGCCAAGAAAACCCCAGATAAGGTCACAAAGCATAACATGAATCAGAAACTCATATGACTGAACTTTATTTCAAGGAAGGGCTGGATGGAGGAACAGTATAATAGTATATACACACGCACATAGGCACATGTGTTCACATACACACATATATAATTTATGTGATATAAAAACAAAAACCATCAATATTTTTAGTTAAAAAAGAGAGGAGAGGAAAAAAATTAAGGGAATAATTAATTTATAGAAAAGCTGGTAAGGTTATTTTCTTCTCTCATTACTTCTTCTCTTATCCCTCCTCCCTGACCATGGCAGAATGACCTCACCATCCATTTTATAGACAAGATTGAGGTCATTTTTCATGTGCTTCTTCCTCTTTCTGCCTCTCCTCTAAACATCAAAAGCTTCCTAAATCTTCAACCATTTTTTTTCTTCTTTCTCCACTTCAACAAATGTTCTCTGTAGTTCCACAAGATGAGGTAGCCCAGTTAAGGCCGAACTCTCTAATTATGCCCTTGATCTAACCCACTCCCACCTCCTTTGGGATGTTGCTTCATTAATAATTATTATTCTCTTTGTACATGTGTCTCTGCCTTTGTGTCTTTCCCTGTGTCTTTGTCTCTCAGTCTCTACCTCATCTTCTCTTTTGTCATCTCTCTTTCTCTCTGTATCTCTGTCTTCTCCTCCCTTTTCCTCACCCCACCAACACACACATACACATTCTCTGTGTAGAATAAAATGCTGGTTCAAGAGCAAGAAGGAGCTATGTTCAAATCCCAACTCTGACACTTATTTTTTATAGCTAGTGAATCCCTCTTCTCTAAAATGGGTATAGTAATAATAATCTTTTGTAGATTTGTGGTAAAGTTTAAAAAATATATAATTTATATAAAATGCTCTCCAAACTTTAAATCAGTATATAAATGATGCCATTCTTGGCACATTGAGAAGCCATAGTTCATTAAATGATTGATGATCCTGGATTTCTCTATCACTTCATTGAAAAAATTCTACAAAATATCTTTGTCTCTCCCTCCACATCATCTGCTTCTTGCAGTTAATCAAAAATGTCTCCCTAATGATCTCCATATTTGTCAAGTCCATCCACCTTTCTTAATTCCTCCACCACTTTGACCTTCCCCTAGTACTTGCACATCTTTCTTTCTGAATACTCTCATACATTGGCTTACATGATACTTTTCTGATGCAGCAGATGTCAGACTCAAGTCCTTCCCACAGAAAGCACATTGCTCCTAAGAAAGGAAGAGACATACTCTCCTCACCTCTACTAGACACTTATGAGAGGACTCCCAAAGCTGTGCTATCAAAAGAGAAAGAAGTGGAGCTTTTTTTTTTTTTTTTTTTTTTTTTTTTTTTTTTTTTTTTTTTGCAAAGTGATTTTTCTGATGCCTTTCTGGCTACTCATCTTTCCCTACTTTTTGGTTTACATGTGGGTATCCCCAAGGTTCTTTCCTTGGCCATCGTCTTTTAAAACATGATAGGTCAACGAGATTTAAATCTGAGATGGACATTAGATATCATCTAGTTCAACAGTGTGGTTTTGCCAACAAAAATGTACCCTATGAAACTAAATGATTTGAACAAGGTCACATGGATAAATAAATGGCAAAGATTAAATTAAATTAAAATTAAACCTGTTTTCCAGTTTCAAACCCACTGGTTGGTTTGTTTTTTTGTGCTTGATCACACTTCTTTCTTGGTATTTGTCTATAATTTTATTCATTCTTGTACATTCAGATATCACCTCAATGAAGATGTCAGCCAAATCTATATGTAACGAGAACTTTCAATTCTAATCACCACCTTCATTTACCCCACCTGGTAGATATTATCAGCCAAATTTCCCACTGGTATCATAAACTGAACATCATCTTCTCCCCTTCTCCCAACTGTCCTATTTCTGTTAATGACACTTGGTGGGAACATCTTTCCAGGTACAAAAAAATCTAATTCATCTTCGACTTTTCTCTTTTTTTCTTCCCCTTTACCCTATCCAATAAGCTTTAAAGTCCTACAAATTTTGCCTTCTAGTTTCTAGTATTTCTTCCCTCTGTTATACTGCAAAATCACCTAAATCAAAAACATATAACTTCAATAATAAACTACTGGAATAGCTTCCTGACTTGTCTTTTTATCTTAGTCCATGCTGTTCCCCATCCCCCAGCCACTTTAAGCCATCCTTCATGGACCAGACTAGTTTTCACTAAGGCACTCTTCTATCCAAGAATTCTTGGTGGCTCCCTATTGCCTCTGGCATAAAATATAACTCTCTAGCCTGACATTTATGTCCCTGCAAAATATGGTTCCAACCTACTCTTTTCATATTATTCTACATCATAAATTCTACATTCTAGCTGGAAACCAGCTGTTTCTCATCTTTTTTGCCTTCTTGTCTTTTTGTCTTCTCACTTGGGCTTGGAATACCCTCCCTCCAGATCTGTCTGTGGCTCTTGGAAGATTAATACAGAGTTTTATACAGCCTACACTGAACTGCTGAAAATCACTCATTACAGTGTCAAAGAAAGAAAGGGCATCAGGGCTTTGGATCATCTGACTTGATTCTGGAGGCTATAACAAGAATATTTGTGAAACTAAGCCAGAGAATGAGCTCCTGCTCTGGGGTAAGTCTGTTTATGTGCAAAGCCTAGCAGAATAGCAGAAAATCTCCTAACCTCAGCAAGAGGGAATCCCTGCTTTGGCAGTGCATGACTAGAGATATGACACACTGCAAGGTGAGCTGGAATGCGTGCCCTTTCCCCCACCCCCAGGCACACAAACATCCCTCCTCTATTTTGTCTTGCCAGCAGGGATTGGAAGGAAAGCCAATGAGTTCTTGAGGCAGATTCCAATCTCCGCACTCATCCCTAGAATTTTTAATAGAGATTAGGTCCAAAGATCACACTGAAAAATATAATGGCTAATGGATAAATCGAGAACCAAGTCCAGATAGGGGATGTCCTGGGTTCAAATCTGGCCTTAGATACTTCCTGACTATATGTCCATGGACAAGTCACTTAATTCCCATTATTTAACCCTTACCACTCTTCTTACTTGGAACCAATTAAGAGTATTGATTTTAAGATTTTTTTTAAATCCAATTTTAAAAAAGCCAGTGGATAGCCAGCTAGCACAGGAGAAAGTTGCAGCTGGAATAACTGTCTGGGTATAGTAAAATATTTTAAAGAGAATCACACTTAGAAGGTCGCCAATCAGTGGTAAAGCAAGATTTGGAGAACAGGACACAGCGTCCAAAGGAACACCCTCAAAGTCTTACATAATAAATACCTGTCTAAAGTGTAAACTGTGAAAATAATTGCTCATTTTGTTGTTGTTGTTGTTTCCCAAGGTTTCCTTCAATATACTGAATGAAACTTTCTTCCATAATATTATTGACTACATAGCTTATTCACAGGAGAAGAACATGACAAGCCACTCCAAAATTTTTGTTAAGAAAACCTTGAGAAATCATATGATTATCTCAACAGATGCAGAAAAAGCCTCTGACAAAATAGAGCACCCATTCCTATTGAAAACACTAGAAAGTATAGGAAAACAAGAGCCTTTCCTAAAAATAATAAACAGTATATATCTAAAACCATCAGCAAGTATTATCTGCAGTGGAGACAAGTTAGAAGCCTTCCCAGTAAGATCAGGAGTGATGCAAAAATGCCCATTATCACCTTTATTATTTAATATTGTACTAGAAATGCTAGCAGTAACAATGAGAAGAAAAAAATTGAAGGAATTAAAGCAAACAATGAGGAAATTAAACTATCACTCTTTGCAGATTACATGATGGCATACTTAAAGAATCCTAGAAAAATCAACTAAGAGACTAGTGGAAATAATTAACAACTTTAGCAAAGTTGCAGTATACAAAATAAACCTACATAAATCATTAGCATTTCTATATATTCCCAACAAAATTCAGCAGCAACAGTTAGAATGAGAAACTCCATTTAAAATCACTCTAGATCAGTGTTGGGCAAACTTTTTAAAGAGGAGCCCAAAGGAAAGGAAATGCTCATCTGTCAGTCTGTTTCTAAGGCAACTCTTTCAAAATTTCATTGTATTGTAACCTACTCATTGTATTCATCAGATTAGGAATAATGTCTGGGCGGGATAGAACATTTCAGGGGGCCACATCTGGCCTGCTGGCCATAGTTTGCCCATCGCTGCTCTAGATGTTATAAAATATTTAGAAATTTATGTATCAAGACAAACACAGGAATTATATGAACACAACAAGCCACTTTTCACACAATTAAAACTGGATCTAAGTAACTGGAAAAACAGTAATTGCTCATGGGTAGGATAAGCTAACATAATAAAAATTGGGAAATGGCTGAAAAAATTGTGGTATCTGATGGTGATGGAATAGTATTCTTTTCAAAAGAATGATGAACTGGAGGAATTCCATGTGAACTAGAATGACCTCCAGGAATTAATGCAGAGTGAAAGGAGCAGAACCAGGAGAACATTGTACACAGAGACTGATACACTGTGGTACAATTGAATGTAATAGACTTTTCTACTAGCAGCAATGCAGTGATTCAGGATAATCCAGGGGAATTTACGAGAAAGGAAGTTATCCACATACAGAGAAAGTACTGTGGGAGCAGAAACGCAGAAGAAAAACATATGATCAATCATGTAGTTGAATGGGGTTATGATTGGGGTTTTGGTGTTAAAAGATCACTCTACTGCAAATATGAATAACATGGAAATAAGTTTTGAACAATGATACAGGTATAACCCAGTGAAATTGCTTGTCAGTTAGGGACTAGGGAGGGTTAAGGGTGGGGAAAATTATGAATCATGTAACTATGGGAAAATATTCTAAATAATTAAATAAATTAAAAAATTTTTAAATAAAATATAAATCTAAAAAAAAGAAAACCTTGATGGACCACACTAGTTTGCTATGGGCCATGGGGTCAAGAATTGGACCCAATTGAATGACTTAATAGCAATACAGCTTACAAGCAGGCAGACAATGACAATATGATAGGTTTTAGGGGAAGAAGGGACTATGAAACATGAAAAGTGAATTAAAGGATTCCAAAATAAATATCAGGCACCAGGAATGGTGGTGCATTCCTTCAGTCTCTGCTACTTGGAAGGCTGAGGTTAGTGAAACAATTGAGCTGCAATTGAGCTAAGCCCATTGGGTATCACCCATTGGTGTACCACCAATATGATGAACCCCTGGGAGTGGGTGAGCATAGCCACCAGGCTGTCTATCTAGAGGAGAAATAGTCCAGTTTGGAAGTAGGTCAGCCTGAAACTTCTGTGCCAATTAACAATAGGATCAGGCCTATGAATGGCTGCCATAATTCTAGCCTAGGCAAGATAAGTAGATTTACTCTAAAAAATATCAAATAAAAACAATATCTTTTATAAAGTATATCAAAATTGTGGTAGATTCAGTCCAGGCTTGTTACATTACTACCAGGGTTTTAAAAGTCAGATCCTAAGGTACTATTAGAATTTCAAAAGGGGAAGGCCCTAGGATATGATGCAACTAGAAATTTAAGCTTGCTGGGAACTAGAGAATACTGTTGTTCAATAGGTTCTGTGATACAGTAATCTAGAGCACAAAGGTGTCTTTGATTCAGGTATAACAAAAGGCTTTGCACTGCTAATGTTGCACCTGGCAGCTCTACAGGCATATAAAAGCCACCAGCACAGGAGGACTAATGGATCATCAGACCTGGCAAGCCCTTCACTCTGCTCAGGCTGCAAAATAACAACTAATGATAGCTAGCATTCATCCCTAGCACCTTAAGGTGTGAAAGTGATTTGCATATTCACATCTGATCCTCATAACAGCACTGGGAAGCTAGATATTATTATTCTTATTTTACAGATGAGAAAACTGAGGCAACTACAGGTTAAGTGGCTTCCATCTCCCATTATACAGGTTAGATTTTTGTGTGCTACTGAGCCATTTCTTGCCTAATTCATATTTAGCATTTGGAGGGAAGTAAGATAGTTAGATAATACTTATCTTCTGACCATCTGACAATATTCATTCATTTCATGCTGTACTTATCTACAGCCAGATTTCCAGGATGCTCAGAGAAAAGTGGCATTTTCCACTCAATGATAATCATTCTCAAACCTGGTCATGCCCTGCATATCTTAGTGATCCTGAACTTCTGTAGGGCATCATCCACATCCCCCATAACTTGATTGCTTATTCTCAACATCCATAACCTTTCCCATACCAAAATTCCAACCAAATGTCACTCATCCCTTCCACAATGCTCTCTGGAATGCCCATTTTATAAGCAACAACTTTCCTTTCATCCTAAATCTTTTTTCTCTCTCACTCTTTCCATCTTCTAGCTATCGTTGAAACCTGGAACCCTTCCTGATGATATAGATTCCCTGTCCAGCCTTTCTAATACTGGATGCACCTATAAAGGTGCCTTTTGTTTGCAGGTCAAAGCGGGGAAGTCGAAATATTCCTTACTCTACATTTCCACTTTCAAAATTTCCCCCTTCTTTCAATCACTAAGTAAACTCTCTTCCTTGGAAGCTTATGCTATCCATATTAATATATTAATAGGAACTCATTCTCCTTTCTTTTTCAGTGAATTTAGTATCTGGCTCACAATTTTTTTTTCTCCAACTCCTGCCCTCATATTCATGGACCTCAGTATGCATACGAGATCACCTTCAAAAACCCTAACCACTTAGTTCTTCAAGCTACTCCCTTCCTATGACCCACTCCTCCATCTTACCTCAGCCACAAGCAAAAATATTCTCACACCCTCAAACTTGCCAGCACTCACAAATGCACACCTCCATGCTCAAGAACTAAAACCTCATTATCTGCTTTAATCTATTGGCTTTCCACCTGACCTTCTGTTTTCCCTTAACAAACGCTAATCTTTGTCAACACTATGACCATCTATACCTTGAAATCTTAGATCTCTCTTATGACATTTCCCCTACCCCTGCCAATATTTTCCCCTATCTTGACTCCTTGGTGAATCAACTTAACTGTATACTATTGGTTTTTTATTTGATTTTTTAGCCCTCCTATTATATCACATATTGTGTCCTGCCAAGCCTTTGCCTTAGATAACTTTCTTCCACCACCTTCACTCTTATACATGTGCTGTTGAAGGAAGATGGAGAACATCACACAACTAATCTGAGTCAACTCAATTGCTAGGCAATCCTCATCAACATCTCTTCTGAACTTGGTATCCCACTCTTTACAATAATGTTTCAAAATCCAATCATCCCTCCTCAAACATCCCATGTCTCCTGGTCCCCCCATCTGTGAGCTGAGAATATTGCCTCCTATTTTCCATAAAAAAATTGAGTCAGCTCTCGATGAGTTCTCTTTTCACCTCTCTTCTTCATTTACTATCACTCATGCACCTTCTGTTACTATTTCCTCCTTTACCACTGTCTCACATGTAAAGTGGCCTTACTCTTTTCCTAGTTCAACCTTCTACCTACTCAGGTGATCCCATTCTTTCCTGCTACTACAACTGATTCTCCACTGTGCCATCAACATTCTGTCATGTATTTCCAATCTCTCCTTGTCTACTGGCTCATTCACTAGTGTCTACAAACATGATATGATCCTCCCATCCTCAAAAACCTACACATGATCTTACCATCTCTGCTATCTATATTTCTTTTAATCTTTGTGGCTAAATTCCTCAAAAAGTTCATCTATTGGAAGGACTCCAACTTCCTCTGTTATCATTCTGTTATTTAACCCTTACAATCTGAGTTCCAAGCTTATCTTTCCATGGGAACTGCTCTCTCTAATTTCCAGTGATCTCTTAGTTGTCAAATTTGATGACCTTTTCTAATGAATCATTCTTGACTTCTCTACATTTTTATACTATTGATCACCCTTTCCTCCTTGATACTCTCTTCTCTCTAGGTTTGTGGGACAATGCTCTTTTCTGGAACTCCCCCTATTTAACTGTTCTTTCTTAGTCTCTTTTTCTGGATCCTTTTTTCATATCTTAGATCAGCTAGATGGTTCAGCTGATAGAGTGTGAGGCCTGGAATCAGGAAAACCAGCCTCAGACACTGAGTGACCCTAGGCAAGTCATTTAATCCCTTTGCCTTAATCCACCAGAGAAGGAAGTGACAAACCTCTCCAGTATTTTTCCCAAGAAAACACAATGGAGAGGGGTTCATGAGGTTAGGAAGACTTAGACATGACTGAACAACAACATCCAGATTTAACCTTGGTTTTCTCACAGGGTTTTGCCCTAGCCCTTTTCCTCTTCTCCCTCTATACTACTTCATTCAGTTATCTCATTGGCTCCAATGGAATTTATTATCACTTCTATGCTTATGATTTTCTAACCTAACTGTCCTGCCCAATTTCTATGCTAACCTCCAATCTCACATCTCCAACTGATTTTCAGACATGTAAAACTGGATGTCCAATGAAATCTTAAAGTCAACATATCCAAAACAGAAATCATTATCTTTCTTCCTAAACCCTCTCCTACTACTAACTTTCCTATCACTGTAGAAGGCAACATCATCTCTTAGGCTAGCGACTTATATATCATCAGTGATTCCTCACTATCTCTGACTCACACATATCCCACCTGATGTCAGAGATTGTTCTTTTCACTTTTGCAATATTTCTTGAATGCACTTCCTTTCTTTCTTCCCTTTTTGCCATGATTTTAGTTCTAATCCTCATCATCTCAATCTTGCACATTTGTCATAGCCTGCTAGTGGGTCTGCTTGCCTCAAGTTTCTTCCCACCCCAATGCATCCTCCCTTTATCCACTAGTGATTTTCCTAAGGAGTAAGTTGGACTGTGTCATCTCCCTACTCAATAACCTCCATTGGCTCCCTACCATATTTAGGATTGCATACAAAGTCCTCTGGTGTTCAGAGCCCATCACAGCCTATCTTCCTCCTCCCTTTTCAGTCTTTTTACATATTACTTTTTACCATGGACTTCTCAATCCACAAAGATGCTCCATCTCTCTACTCTGGGAATTACCTCTGGCCATCCTCATGCCTGTATTTTCTCTCTCCTAATCTCTACTTTCTAGCTTTTCTGGCTTCCTTTAAGTCCCAAATAAAATTTGCATTTATGGGAAGTCATTCCCAACCCCTCTTAATTCTAATGCCTTCCTTCTTTTAATTACTTCCTATTTATCTTGTATGTGATATTCTGAACATGTTTATTTGCTTGTTTTATTCCTCCTTTGTTTGTACAATCCTTGTGGGCAAGGATTGTCTTGTGCCTTTATTCATATCTCCAGTCTCACATATTTTAGACACCTAGCTGCAAAATCAACATCTTTATGGGGGACTAAAGAAACTATTATTATTTACTATCTATATGACTATATACACTTGAACTGGGTTTCACAGCTCTATCCTTGCAAGTTAAATAAATCTGTTTCATAATCCTGAGGTGTCGGATCCAACATATTCACTAGTCTGTTACCTGAATTTAGGACAGTTTCCTCAGCTTCCTATCACAAGAGTCTTTAACACCATGAGAATCAATTATACAAGTGTTATACAATTATTATTCTCATATATTTATAAGGACACCACAAAGTCCCCTTCTGATGCCTCATCATGATATTCAAATGACAGTGAGTTACTGAGTGCTAAGTCAGTAGAGTATGAACTGTTGCAGTTTCTACCATGCTTGAAAGGCTTCAATATGGCACCAGTAACAGACTACATCTGTTTTCCAAGTACCAGTCTAGATAATTTCAGAGATACATAGCCAGTAGGCAGACCACCTGGTGATGATTTTATTTTTTTGCCATAGCAATCTACTGAAAAAATTAAATAGCACTTAATTCTATGCATCACCTTCTATTACTGAAGTACACTAGTAAAATTGATATAAAGCCTATGGAGAGTACTAAGAATCATACAGTTCTTAAATTATCAACAAAAAGTCTGATGAAAAAGTCTGATGATTTGTATTCTAAATATGAAATCGTTGATCCTACTGAGGACCTGAATTATATCAATCTTAACATTCTTGTTATAAAGGAAACAAGAAAAAGGAAATTACAACTAACTGGATAGATGCCTCCAAAGGTACTCTTTGGAGAGATTGCATTTTAATATATGCCCAGAAGCAATGAGAAACATTATTTCATCAGTTATTTGGTCATCACAAAATTAAAGTAATAAAGATAAATATCTACAAAAAGCCCATCATGAAAATCACATAATCTTATTATCATCCTGGGTTGCTGGGGTTGGAGGGAAGAGAAAGTCTTGGAAGATATCAAGGCCTTTATAAGGACCTTGATAAGATTCTATAGCAAGATAGACTCTGATACTTAATGACCTCGAGGTAAAAGTGACAAATAGGTGAGGGTGTAGAGAAATATATGGAAAAATGTGGTTCAAGAAGAAGGAATAGAGGATTATTTGTTTCCCTTCTAATTTTAATTACAGTATATTTGTTTCCACAAAAAAATTGTTTTAATTTATATAATCAAAATTGTCCATTTTATCTTCTGTGGTGCTTTCTATCCCTTGTTTGGGCATGAAATCTTCCCTTCTTGCCCTACCTACACATCCAAAAGAGAACTTCTTCCTTGTTTCTCTAATGTGTTTATGATGTTACCTATAAAAAGCATGTATCCATTTGGAACTTATCTGGGTATATAATATGAAGTTTTGGTCTATATCTAATTTCTGACAATTTGCTGTACAATTCTTGCAAGAGGTTTTATTAAATAGTGACTTCTCACCCACCACTCACCAGTAACCATGATAAATTAATTTCTACAGCAAGGAGAATAGAAAAGCCAAGAAAGTGCCATAGTCAGCAACTATACACCTTATTTGCCAAATGGATAAAGATATTTGCCAAAAGTAGCACTGAGAGAAAATATAAATTTGTTTATAAAATCTCGTTAAGAAGGATGATGGATGATTATGAGAAGTGTCATCTAATAAACCAGAAGGAAAGAATGAAGGATAAAACCAATTTTTAAATACTTTCTAAAATATCCAACTAAGTAAAGTCATACTAAGGAATTTAAGGATGAAGATAGAAGGACTATATGAAAAAAAGAAAAGTGACAAAAATTTGCAAATACCATTTGTACAAACTTTTCAGGGTATTACACTTGAATTTTAATAGTCTCAGATGTGCTGATAAAGGAAGCAGATTATTATTAAAGAGAACAAAGATGGGAAAAGCATTCAGATAGGAGCAGGTATAAAAAGAAGACTTAGATCTAATTAATTCTGAAAAAAAGTTAGCTAAAAGAGCATCAATAAACACTGAATTATATGTATACTCTCCCATTTATATAAAATCTTTGTGAGAGTGATGACTCATGCAAAAACTAAGGATGCTTTTGATGAGCAAATTATAAGAAAAAAGTTTGTTTCCATAAGTAACATTCAAGGATGGACCACATTTTTATAACTTTATAATTAAAAGAAAGATGAAAAATAAGTAATATTCCTATGGTTATTTTTCAATTAAGAAAAAAGCATTTTTTTCTGGTAGAACAAAATTTTACCTTGTAAACAATTTCAGCAGGTTGTCTTCCATCCTTAGACCAAGATCATCCAAGATTCCTTGGAAGAAATAACAAAAATAAGCCTCTTTGATGACCCTTTCTTAATAAACATTAAGAAATTCATTAAATAGGGAAATATGTGCTCATCAAGGCATTCAGAACAGTGAAAGAGGAGATCTAGTACAAATCACAGATCAAAAGAGGAATTTCTTATGGATTCTGAGATCCTTCTGATTGTTCTTGTTTGTAGAATTGTAGATGATATTGTACTGATTGCATAAGGCATCAGAAGATTGAAAGGCTTCCTTGAAAAGCTTTGTAATTGCTCAAAAAGGATTATCCATGTACATCCATACAGAGTTGACTAAATAAATAGAAAAAAAATTGCCTATATTTCAATATGCATTTGTACAGATACTCATAGGAGATTGTCTAACAGACCACATCTGTAATAGATCATATAGATAGGCAATAAGCTGAGTGGAAAAAGACAGCAGGTAGTATTACTTTGGGGCAACTGCAAATTTCTTTCACTGGTGAGAAACTTTCCATAAAATAAACATTTTTTAAACATTGTAAAATGGCAACAAAACAAAGTACAAAAGCTCTCATATCTCTACAGAATAAAAAATCAATAAATATTGCACAGAGGGCAATAGAGATGTTCATAGTGAGAGCAAGCAAGCTAAAAAATATCAATAATGAACTACAAAGCAAAATAGGAGTGAGGGATTTTCTCAATCAATTATATGATAGGAAAAGAAGATAGACTGGCCTCATGGAAAAAATGAGGAGTGCTAAGTAAACAGTATTCTACTGTTATCTTCATGATATTGGGTAAATTCATTATTGATCAGAGGAATGCAAATCAAAACAAATCTGAGATATTGTCTTACCTATCAGTTTGACCCAAATGATAGATGTTGGAAGGGATATAGAAAATAGGAATGTAGAAAATAGTAATACATGGTTGGTGGAACTGTGAACTGATCAAGCAATTTTGGAGAACAATCTGGAATTTATTCAAAGAGTGAAAAATGTATACAACTTTTGAACCAATAAAACCATAATTAGATTTATTTCCTAAGTTTATCAAAGAAAAAGGAAAAGAAACTATATGTTCTAAAATATTTAGAGCATCTCTTTTGGTGGTGGTAAAGATCTGGAAACTGATGGATGTCCATCAATTGGGGAATGACTGAACAAATTTTGGTATATGATTGTAATAGAATACTATTGTGCCATAAGAAATGACAAACAAGTTGGTCACAAAAAAATTAGAAAGACTTATATGAAATCATGCAAAATGAAGTTAGAAGAAGCAAGAGAATGTTCTACACAGTAGCAACAAATATGTATGATGATCAATTCTGAATGACTGCTATTTTCAACACGGCAAGGATTCAGGAGAACTTTAAGGGAATCATGATTTAAAAGGATATCAACCAACATAGAAGGAACAAAGTCTGAATGAAGTTTGAAACATGCCATTCTTCATTTTATTTCCTCCATGAATTTTTCTCTGATATAAGCAATATGTGTCTTCTTTCACATGACAAACATGGAAATATGTATTCTATGATTATGTGTATACATAATACTGTAATATGGAAAATGGCAGGGTGGAATTCCTGCAGAATTTGGGGAGTATAGAGTGGTGTGAGGGAAGGGGGACAAAAGAATGTCATATATTTTGGACATAGCTAATGTGAGAATTTCTTTCCCTTGGATAAGCATATTTTAAATAATTTCTTACATATTTATAAGAAAAGATATTTTAGTGTTATGTTGCATATTATATTATATATTAAAAATTAAATTCAATCTTAACTCAAAAAAACCAACAATGGGTGAAAATAAGAAAGACCTTCAACATGTTGGATGCATCTCCTGTGGTGAACTCCTGAGAGAAAATGGATTAGTTACACAACTTGGGGGAGAATGAAAGGGTTAAAAATAAATCAGAGGAAACTTCAGAATTAGTTAGATCATAGATTCATTTAAGGTTTGGACATTTAATAATACAAGATAGATTATTATTAAAATCCAAAAAGAGTGACATATTGCTAATGAAGTTTCATAGGAGAGAAAGAGAGTCCCTCAAACTAAGAGACTGAAGAAGACATCTTGTGCCATGTATTCCCAAAACACAGAGAAAAACCCCTCAACCCAACCCATCCAAATTGAACCAACAAACAAAAAAAAGTTAAGATTAACTAAATATTCCAATTTGGAGATAGTAAGTAGGCAAAAATGGAAGGAAAAGATGGAGAAGATAAATATATATATATATGTATATATGGTATATATGTATGTGTGTGTGTATATATATATGTATTATATATATATATATATATATCTTACTTTTTACTTTTTAAAATGGTCCTAATACAGAAGATGTTCAGGTAATATATTTTCTACATAAATGAAACAAAAAAGGCTAGAGGATTTTGTTTTAGGATAGTAACAACCCAGAAAATAAATGAAACAGGTACTATTGTTCCTCTACACTAGTTAATATTGAAGAATTCAATTAAATCCACTCCAACAAACATATTAAGCACCTGTAATTTTTCAGTATTGTGTTTCAAATTCAAAGACAAAAATGAAAACTTTTAAAAATATCAACATCAAAGCGTTGACATTTTATTTATCAAGTTGCTGCTTAACTG
>NC_058132.1:385736008-385875605 GCF_016433145.1 Gracilinanus agilis | reverse complement strand
TATATAATAAATTAATTGAATTTATACATATATGTACATATATGTATAAATTCAATTAATTTATTATAATTAATTAAACTATGATTAAAATTAAAATATATGATATACATTTAAATATATATATATATTTGCATATATATATATATTTGGGACAGTGATTGTAATGTAATAGATGCTATCTAAATGTTCATTCCCTTTCCCTTCCCTACCATGTACCAGGTGCTGTGCTGAAGCACTGATGGCATAAAAAGAGGAGGAAGACAATCTCTGTCCTCAAGGAGCTCACAGAGGATCTCTAAAACTTGGGAGATGACTAAGCTATAGTGGTTTGGGCAATATGACTGAATATCTGCACTAATTGTGACGAATTCCAGGGAGTGGGGAGACAAACAGGTTTTCTAAAGATGACTGAACTGCTTCAGGTTGGAAATGGAACAGGTCCAGGTTTCACTGCTGAGATGAGTGGAAAAGGATATATGAGTAACCCATGGAATTCAAGCCTGAGAAAGATAAGGATCCCGACATTTATTTACTCTTGTTCCTGCTGCTGTTCCTGCTACTACTACAATTACTGAATGGAATCTGTTTTTGAGGTACATCTTTTACAATGAAATAATGATTTTTAAAAGATTAAATAATATTCATTTATAAAGATGAACTTTATATAAATATACATAGATATATGTGTATTTTATTGAAATGAATTTAAATCAACTAGAATATTTCAGTCACATAATTAATTCACTTTACTTGGTTTAATTCATTAGACTTGAAGTACACATACTCCTAATTTCCATCAAATTCTACTAAAAGGCCCCTAAGGGTCCCTGGTAGAGCCCCAACTGCTTTGACACCACCCAGGCTACCTTTTTAGGACTTATAGTCACTTCTTTGGTCTCTCTTCCTCAAGGATTTCCCCATTCTAACTGATGTTCCAAATAGCCTACAAAATGATTTTCATAAAGGGTATATCTGATAATGTCACCCCTTACTTAATAACATTTAGTTGATCCCTATCACCTCTTAAATTAAATATATGTTCCTCCTGATGGTATTCAAAGTCTTCAGGACATAAACCCTTTACCTTGGAAACTCACTTTTGGGTCTTTGAGTTGCCAGTTCCCCAGAGTTACCTTTGTCTCTCCGAATTTTTGCTTTCCTATCACACTCAATTTAAATGCTACCTTTTAAACGAATCTTTTCTCAATGCTGCTTCTGTCATCTTATTCAGTCATGCCCACCAATGCTGACTGTCCCAAAACAAATATTTATTTTTGTATACATTCTTTCATCATATATGATGAAACATATATGAATATATATGTGAAAAGACAAATGGATGTAGATATATAGATCTGTATGTCTCCCCTATTAAGGACAGAAGCTATTTCAGTAAATTTACAGTCAACTTGTTTTCATTAAGGGCTTATTATGCACCAGAAACTTACTTTTGTATCCTTACTGCTCAGCACAGTGCCTGGCACATAAAAGGCATTTAACAAATGAGTTTTCATTAATTGACTAGTTTGTAGTTTGAAGAATAGTTTTGGATGATATGAATTAGTAAAGGAACCAGGAAGTCCTTCTACATCAATTAAATTACTGGTCTGGACCAAAAAAAAACTCTTATAATTAAATACTTCAGATCATTTTTTAAATAATTTGATCAGAAAATCTTGCTAGCTTTTTCTCCTTTCCAATAGTTTTTGAGAAATGTGACTTTGACTAGAGAATCTAATTACATCTATATAGCCAATCAAAAAGTCCAAAAAGATGGTGATTTATTATCATACAGTGACTCTGGAGCCCTGCATATGCCTTTGGAAACAAAGATTAAATTGTGTTCACTATAAATTGGTGTTAAATATATCTTATTATAGTTAGCTTTTTGAAAATATATCCTATCTGAGTTTATATGTGGTATATTTGGAAATCAATAATAGACCAGATCATGAAATTAACCAACATATAACATTTGCCAAACATTCTATATAAAGAGCCTTACTGTAAAGTTTCAATCTTTATGCAGACCACTACCAAAATAAATGAAAAAAAAATCAATGTTAGTTGTTAGCATCAAACTCTAAACAAATAAAGATATAACTATTCCCAGAGAAATTTAGTTTCAGAGTTAAAGCATACAAGTCCTGATAAAATCATGTTTGCAAAGAATATCCCATTGAAATGTCTAGAAGAGATAGGTGGACCTGTGCACTGAAAAAGACAGGTGGAAAAAAGACATCTATTCCTATGGCATTAGCATGAAATGTTCACCTTTCCCTGTAGATCCAAAATAAATGGGGATGTCAAAGACAGGGGAATGTAACATATAGCACTTTTTAATCTAACATCTTTGTAAGTAGGCTGCAAAGTGGGCTGGAGGTTGAATGATACAAAAAAAAAGACTGGAAATACAAGGTTCTAGGATTTGGGAGATTTGATGAAAAGAGGTGTTAGCAACTCTGCAGCTTTTGAGAATTCTGACTGTTAAAAATAGTATTGGGCAGCTGGATAGCTCAGTGGATTGAGAGTCAGGCCTAGAGACAGGAGGTCCTAGGTTCAAATCCGACCCCAGACACTTCCCAGCTGTGTGACCCTGGGCAGGTTACTTGATCCCCATTGCCCACCCTTACAACGCTTCCACCTATGAGCCAATACACAGAAGTTAAGGGTTTAAAAAAAAAGAAAAAAATAGTATTGTAATCTTTTGAGAGAAAGGTCAGAAGTGATTTTTTAAACAAAATACAACAACGACTTAGTTGATAAGTCATTATTCATTGAAAATATTCATCTAGCTCTTGAGTACAAATAAAATTATTAATTCCAAATAAAAGAAACAGGAAATATTGTATATTTGATGCCTCAGATCTCTTGAAAGCCTATTAATGACTTGATCTTTCTAAGGTGTATTTTAATGCTACCAATCATATTTAAGATAAAATTCAATTGAGTGATTCTATTAAACCAAAGCCTTTTGTGAACACAGGTCACATTTAAATAAATAATTAAGTTTTGAGAATAAAAGTAGTTGTCATTAATGATTTATTTAGTATACAGTATGTGCTTAATGCTATAAGGAATATGAAAGAAGTATAACTTAGTAAAGTGCTTTTAAGCTGGTGGGGGAATAGGAGGACTAAAGGAAGCAAGCAAGCAAGCATGCATTTATTAAGCACTTATTACGTTCCAAGCAATATACTTGTACTTTAGAAATATTATTCCATTTGATACTCTCAACCACCCTGGAAAGTGTATACTATATTATCTTCAATTTATAGTTGAGGAAACCGAGTCAAAAAAAGTTTGTGTTTTCTGCAGGGTCACAAAGTTAAGAATTGTCTGTGGCTGACAATTCAAGCCTTCTTTGCTCTAGCCCCAGTACTCTGTCCACTGAAAATATAAATAGAAAAGGTGAATTTGCAAGTTATTCAATTGGGAATGTTTAAGTTAAATGTTTCAATTTGAAACACTTCCAACTTTTTTCCTTGTTTTCTTCTTTAAGAACAAATATTAGTTTAAATTAATCTATTAGATATTTTTGAAATACATTTACCATATATGACATAATACAGAATGTGCTGGATTTAGAACCCTAAAGAACTGTGTTCAAATTATGCTTTAGAGGCTTTATAGTTATACAGTCATGGGCAAGCCACTTAATTTCTGTTAGTTTTCAGTTTCCTCATCTCTAAAATGGGAACAATAATTATAAATGCATTATCTGTCTCAGAAGGGTGCTGTGAGAATCGAATAACTAGATAATATCTATGAAGTACTTTGCCAACATTAAATTATTATGTCAGCTAATGTTGTTGTAGGTATGATTTCTGTTGCTCTCTCTTCCTCATCTACTTTTGAGGAGAATTCAGATGGAAATAATCTTGGGAGAAGTTTCTATCCTTCTATTATGTTTTAGACATTATGTTTTTTAGACTGTTCCAGAGGTGGATAAATTATTGATTTTCAAAATTCAGTTAAACCAATGGGAGGCAATCTCATTCTTTGTAGACTCACTTTAAGCTTTTTTGGGGACAAGTCCATTAGTAGACAGGACAAAAGATATGAGCCTCATCTGATTTCCACAAGTTTTTAATATTAGAAGGACCACATTTATCAATTGACAAGAAAATATATTTGATATCATTTTTCATTCTTTGGTTGTAAGTGCATTCTAAGCATAAATGATAATAAGCAGATCTGATAAGTTTTCTTTGAAATATTTTTCTACAATCGATTCAGCTAGAACTTTCAAAGATTTTTAAAATTCTATACTTCTATTATGTTGATTTCTTCCACAATGTCTTTATAATTTGAAAGTTTTCACTCAATTTTGGTGTGGAGAGTATAAGCATTAACTGCAACAATATCTATTATAAACAGTTTCCTTAAGTTTCACAAATCGGTGTAATGTCAGGGTGGTTTGGGGAGTGCCTTTCGAGATATCAAGCAAATGGACAGCTTCATAGCTTACATCACTTCATTATATGATCAAAACCAATCAATAAGCTTAGGTTCCTAAAATATGTTTCTATAACTTCTGATGCACTGAATTGCAATCATAATTCCAATTTTTTAAAATAAATAATTCTGCATGACTCAGCCATTTGCCTGATTTTTCTTTGTTGCCTTATTATTGGTTTAGTTCAGTGATGGGCAAACTTTTTAAAGAGGGGGCCAAAGGAAAGGATATTCTCTCTGTCAGTCTGTTTCTAAAGCAATTCTTTAGAAGCTTCATTGTATTGTATCCTACTCATTGTATTCCTCAGATTAGAAATAATGTTGCCCAGTGGGATAGAACATTTCAGGGGCTGCATCTGACTCATGGGCTGTAGTTTGCCCATCACTAGTTTAGTTTATATGGATGCTACAAATAGAGTGCCTTTTGATTCCTCTTTTGGATCTTACCCATTTCATAGACTCCATTCAGATATAATTTGATTTCCTATTCAATGTATACAGTGGAATATATTTGTTGAGACCCTTTATTATTGTTTTGTGAATTATAATCTGTCAGTTCCAAAATGATATTCATACATCTTTAATTTGTTGATCAAGTTCTCTGAGAATGCTTATCGTCTCATCCTCCTTTTTAAAAAAAATTGTTCATATTTTCATCAATTACTCAAAGTGATAAACCTTGTATTTCATTAGTAATGTATGGAGGTTTGGGCAGACAGCCTTAAATCTTCTTGTCTATTTGACCATACTAAAAACGTATCTTCAGACCAATATCACTTCTATGTCACTTATTCAAAACATGCTATTGATATAATTATCTTCTTATCCCTTAAATAAGATGCATTTTAAAACCCCACTTTCGGGGAAGGTGAATCAAAACAAATGTCATTTCACCATTCCTCCAAGACGCAAATATTAAAACTCAGCAATGCATAAAAGGACTTCAGTTATGTTCAAATTTTGATTTTTCACACATAAAATACTGGTGAAAAAATAAAAGCACTTATGAAGTTAGAACCCTCTTACATGAGAGAAGGTTCACTTTTAGGTAAACAGCCCACTAAAATGAACTGAAGGAATGGATACCAGTGGAGATCTAACCCCTTTTGCATCCTAAGGCTATGTCACTGGATCTGAGTTCTTTTTGTTGTTTCTGCCTTTCTCCCCATTTTCTCCTTACTATTTTTTGTTTTAACTGTGAAAATGTTGGGTTCAATTTTTTTTACTCTCTTAACCCCCAAAGGAAATATCACTGTGTACTTTCATATAAAGAAAGAAAAAAATCATAAATATTAAGAAAAATTTCTGCTACTTTCAGGACTTAATTCTTTCTGAGGCACATCAGTGTTTAAAGATCTTTATTAATTTTCATCCATACTATTAGGTTGAAAATTTGATAATAAATGTATTTTAATGTGAGATTTTCTAAATTAATTATTTAAAAATAACTTGTTTTAATATCAGGAACTTGCAAGAATCTAGAAAATATTTTTGAGTTCAACAAATTAACATTTATTAAACTCTTACTACGTGTTACAGAGGAGCAATCACAATGTTTGTGTATAAGTGGAAAGGATAAAATGGGAAATGAAAGACCAGTCAGTTTATCTTTAATACTTTAGAAGACACCAAAAAAAATTATGCATATATCTGTGAACACTTAAAGATCACACTAAGTTGTGGTCAGCATGGAAGCTTTTGCTTCTGGTAGATAATGTCCATTTCTTTCTTCTGAAATGCAAACACGTTGCCAAGGCCTCAAGGAAGACTGTCTAGAACCATATTGGCATTTGTGAGGGAGAAGGCTGCTCCTCTCCCCTTCTCTATGCACGTCTGAGGACATTTATCACATCCCCTGCCCCTCCATCCAGCAGCCCAATGGAACCACACTCCCCATGTGAGTCTGGGGGTTCACATGAGATGAAGCTCCAAGATAAATGTGCTAATAGGAAAAGGATAGGCTTTGTGGAAGCATAATCTATGGTGAGTATATAGCAGGAGTAGTATGTTATTCCACGGCAAGGAGGTTGAAGGTATTCAATGAACTTCCAAGATAAGCCAGCAGTAAGTGGAACATAGCCTTGATGTACAGAGGGTGTCAGAAATAATGGTTGGGAAGGGAATCCAGTATTGATTCCCAGTGACATTTACATGGTATTTCTTGTTTGGGGACACCCATTTTATAATTGAGGAAAATAAGACTACGATTTCTCCATAAAGTTGTAAATATTGGGATTCAACTCAATCAAGAATTTTTTCTCTGAGACTCCGCCAAATGCTTTTTGCTACACTTAGATAAGAGTAGGAAAAATGTCTCAGGATTTCAATTCTAATGCCATTTTAAATTGTTGAGTAAAGTTGCATTGTTGGACAGAAATATACTAGCCAGTATGTTGAAAAGAGAGATCCATTACAGATGTGATTTTATGACTAATTATATATTTTTTAAACCCTTGTACTTCGGTGTATTGTCTCATAGGTGGAAGATTGGTAAGGGTGGGCAATGGGGGTCAAGTGACTTGCCCAGGGTCACACAGCTGGGAAGTGGCTGAGGCCGGATTTGAACCTAGGACCTCCCGTCTCTAGGCCTGGCTCTCAATCCACTGAGCTACCCAGCTGCCCCTAATTATATTTTTCATAGGATTGTATTTTAGCTTATGAGGACAAAGATGCCCAATTAAATTACTGAAATTATTCTATGCCAGTGTGGGACAGGAACAAATATGGTGGGGGAGATTTATGACTAAAGAAAAAAATGGAGGGGCAATGTAAAGAGTACTAGACAATCGACCTGTGTGTCTAACACATCTGAAGCTATATGACCTTAATGTCTCTAAACATCAAGTATAAAATGAGGAATTAGTACCAGATAATATCTAATGTCCTTTTGATATTGTCTGGTCTACTTACTCTTCAGATGACATCATTAAGGGTGAGGGAATTTAAATGACTCACTCATGCTCACACATCCAATTGATTTCACAGTTAGGATGACAACTCAGGTCTCTTGACTCCTAGTCCAATGCTTGGGCCTACCATGATTTCTTTTAGTCTCTGGGCATGTGGATATATTATAAAAATGATTGTTTTATTTTACAAAAAAAGGAAATTTAATTTTCAAATCAATCCATAAGAAGCTAAAAGCTATGAAGTAAATAAAATAAAAAGGTCAAAGGTAAATGTCCATTTGATGAATATATTATAATAGGGATTCCTTTAGTGTTTGGGTTTGACTAGGTGACTGCTTGCTTTCCTTCCAGTTCTTAGATCCTGGCATTCTGTGAAATATACTTCATAAAATCTTATTTGATACTATTTTTCAAACTTCTCTAGGACAAAGAGGTGTGTCTATTGATAAACAGAATTTCAGAGAATTTAAATGACACAGCTAGTTTAAATGTGCAGAAGACATTTTCTAAAATTGATGGAAATAAAACTATTAATTCAATAAAGTGATATCTACTAATTGGCATTAGCAGTGTGTTTTATGAGCTCACTATTAGTAATATGAGTAAAAATAGAAATTTAAAGTGGAAATGTCTGGGGTTAGAGCAACATAAATTCTGAATTGTTATTGGATATAAGTAGAAGTCACAGAAGTGCAAGGACACTGTTGCCATAAAATAATAGTGAATCACCATGGGAAAATTTCAGGGTATATGGTTTGTTGGATATAAAGACAGGAAGCCCATTGTTCAGATCTATTCTCTGACACATAATCATTGTGAGAGCCTGGACAGGACACAACCAACCTCCCAATGCTTGAGGGCAATTCACTAAGTCTATAAGTTACAGAGAAGTGTAGACTGTATTGACAAAGAAAGTTCCTCACCTGAAGCTCCTTACACCAATAAAGTTAGAGACAGGGGGGAAATACACATACATAGGTAGACACACAGACACACAAACATAATATATCTGTGTGCTAGGGTTATATGTATGTGTAGTTGTGTTTATTATATATTTTGTAGGTATATAAAATTTAGATACATAAAATCTATACCTAAAATCTGTTTACAAAATGTATATGCAGTTATATATTTGTGTATATGAATATACACATAAGGGTCAGGAATAGATATCTTAACATGTAAATACATGTATGTTGCATGTATCTATATATCTGTATTTTACGTACATATATATGATGGCATATGGTCAACACTCTCAGATACATACATACATGTGTATTTATAGGCAAATATGTATGCTTTGTGTACATATGTGTGGATATGTGTGTTTGTACATATTTGGATAGCATGTGTATGTTATGGATATTTCTATGTTACCTTGATAGCCTCAAACTGGTGAGACCTCATGCAGAGAAATATTAGAAATGATGATAAAGATGATAACAATATTAATTATAAAAGACATAAATACTGAATTTTTGTATTTACAAAGTTTTTAATATATCATTAGATTTTATAGCAGTATTGTCAAGTAAATAGTACAAATATCATTTTTCCAAATTTAAAGATGACAAAAAACATTTAATGACTGCTCCAGTGTCAGATTGCTGTGAATGATTTTATATCATTCCTTAAAGTTGTTATAGGAAATGTATAGATAGGACTTATTATAGTGAGTAAAGAAGCAATCCAAGCAAAAACCTGGCTAAGGCTGTGAACGTTCCAATTCCAGAATGTTGAAAGAGGCGTGTCCTCAGAGACTAGGAAAAAAGTTGACAATTTTTGCCCTAGAGGAGCTGTAGGCTGTGGCTTCTGATCAACTAACTAGCCTGTGGACTTATTTGGGATCTCAAAAGAGGAGCTAAGCTTGAATCACTGAGGGATCTTCTATCAAGACCTAGGTTAAGTTAGTTGCTTTTCCTGTTGTTGGTTGACAACTACAGAAAGCCCTGTACTCCCTAGTTTATTAGATTTAACTTGCTATTTCCTGAAGTGACCTGATTTCATCTGGATACCATCCTGGGTTGTGCTCTGTAAGATTCCCAAATCCCTTTGCCTTGTCAGTCCTGCCAGAGCTGGTTGTTTATAGATAGAGTAGAGGAGCCATTTTCCCTAGTCAGCATTCCTTGACAGTTGGCCATAGACTTAAGGTTTCAGTTATCCCTCTTACCTCCTTACCTGTCCTTCTTAAACATTAAACAACCCTTTTTATAAAACTTCTTGGTATTCTCCTTCCCAGTCTTCAAGAACCCACTTAATATAAACTGTTTCCCTGGCTAAGTTGATCTCTGTTTCTGTTTGTTTCCCTAGCTAAGTATGTTATTTTGTAACCTCTCCCAAGTCAGCTGTGGGCTACTTTTACCCAGCTGTGTTGGTGTTTCCTCTCTCATTCCCTACCTATTTTCCCATTTCCCCCAAAGTAGTTATTTTCAGTTACCATACTTCAAAGTACACAGATATTCCTTTTTTGCTAAAATAGTTACAAATAACTTAGATATCTAAGCATGGGATATTTTGTAGGTGGACATGAATTCATTATAAAAATCAATTCAAGCTCAGTCTTCTAACCCTGAATAAAACTCCTCTAAGCCTTAAGTTCATCATCTACAAAATGAGGGTAATAATATTTATGACAACTAGCTCACAGAATTATTGGGAAGATAAAATGAAATAACTTATGTAAAATCTTATGTTGATCTAGATCTTTCATCAAAGCCACACTTCATGCCTCCTTGTCTTTTTGAGAGGACCCAGGATTCTGGAGAACTCAGCCAAAATAATATTCAATCTGCAAAGTGCTTTCAATTTGGAAATGTTTAACTATGGGCCTCAAACTGAGTCTACCATTTGAGCACCAGATCAACCAAGTATAGATGAACTGAACATCAAAACATTAATTACTAGCTATTGACATTTTGACCACAGCAACTCATGAAGAAATTTTTATCTTCATCAGTAGAAGAAAATATTTATTAACAAAATCTATATCCTTACTAGTCTCAAAATATGTGCTATTTTTCCTATCTATGAACTTTAGGTTCATAATTTTTATTTATGTTTCTGAGGAGAATCCAACATGGGGAATTTCAAAGCAATTTCATATTCCTTAAGTTTTTGGCATGGATAAAAGATATAGTTAGGCATTATTCAAAAAAGCAGGAGTCAGAACGATTTGAAAGTGTCAGCAACGTTCTTAAAGTGCACAGTTATGCATTTTTGCTTTAATAGCTATACTAGTGTTGGCATAATTTCAATGATGAATAAATAGGTGTACATGGTTTATTTGTGAAAACATAGATTTGCCTATGCAAACAGATGTGATTAATTCAAAGTATATGGGCCAAAGGGAATTTTAGAGGGATTAAAGATTTCAAAGTGTGTAAGCTTGTGCTTAAAGTCTGAAGATTATCTCATGTTATCATTCAATTTGAGATTTAGGAAAGAAGTCTTCAAATATAATTGAACCTAGATACCTTATTTTACATATAAGAAGATACATAGAGTTCAACTGTCTTACTTGAGGTTATGTATATACTGAGAATCAGGCTTAAAATCTACCTTCTCTGGTTCCAGGGCTCCCATGATTAAAATGAATTTTCCTTTATGTAAAGAACAATGAAGATTTGATGCTGGTGCAAAAATATGTAGAAATGAATCCAATATCCAAATAGACTGGATAAGGGGCAACATGATGCAGAAGAAAAATGGATGAATTTTCAGTAAAAAAACTTGTGGAGGTGGGAGAGGTTGACTCTTCTACTTATCTCCTGTGTGACCTTGGCTAAATCACTAACTTTTCTGGCTTCAGTTCCTCATTTACAAAATGAATATGCCATGTTAGATCTTCTCTAAAGCCCTTCCATCTCTAAATCTAGCATTCTTTTGATCCCAATGGTTAGTAACCAGACAGGCTTATTGTCTAAAAATTATTAGAGTATGCAATGCAAATATAAGGAATTTGACACACCCCCCCAAACAGAAGATATATTTTTATTTTTATCTATCTCCATATGCTATATTCTAGACTCAGCCGCTTCCAAGCTGATAATCTTGGTTAAGAAAGTTGAATTTATATATACATACATACATATACATATATATATGTATACACACACACACTTATATATATATATGTATATATGGCAATAAATAAAGAAATAACCAAAAGATTTAAGAAAAATTATTCCCAACATAATTTCAATAAATAAAAGAATGTTGTTTCTAATAAGAGAAACATAAATCAAAACAATTCAGGTTTCACTTCATACCCAGCAAATTGGCAAAGATGAAATAGTGAATGTTGCAAGGATTGTAACTCACTAGTACATTGTTGATGGAACAGTGTTTAATGATTTTTTTATTTGATCCTTGCAATAATCCTATGGAAAATGTGTTTGTATTATCCTCATTTTACAGATGAAGAAACTGAGGCTGAAAGGCTGTCATTATTAATTGAAAATCTCAATGTCTGAGATGGAATTTGATTATCATGACTTCCTGACTATAAATCCACCATCCTTACCTACTGTGCTACCTAGTTACCTCACTAAAAATACCAAAATATTTATGGCAGATTTTTTTTTTGTGGTAGAAAAAAAAACTGGAAACAAAATCAATGCCCATTGATCAGAAAATGACAAAACAAGTTAAGATGCTTGAAGATATAGAATATTATTTCTCTGGAAGAAGTAATGAATATGATGAACATGAAGTATAGAAACACATGAATTCATGCAAAAAAGTTATTTGAACCAGTAATAACATATAAAAAAGAAATAACAACAACAAATTTAAACTGAATTCTGAAAAAATATGACGAAGATTGTCCCCAGTGAAAGGTATGAGAAGGCATGTCTTCCAGTTTTGTTTTGTTTTTTTATAGAGCCTAGGTGGGACTAAGAGTGTGAAACAATAGATATGATGTCAGCCATATTCAATGCGTTGGTTAGATTCACTAAATTTTCCCCAACTCTTTTTAATTCTTTGTTTTATTCTTTGAAAAGAGCAGGATGCATAGGAAAATATAGGTTAAGAAAAAAGCAAAAACACATCAATAAGAATGTATTTTTAAGTATGGATGGATCAGCCAAACTGTAAGCAGTATGAATAATAGAATGAACTTTGGAGTCAGAAGACCTATGTTCTCAGCCCAGTTTTTCCTATAACTAATTTTGTCACTTTTGACCAAGTCTTCAAAGGGTTTTTACTGAGAAAGTTGAGCTCTAAGGTCATGTTCACTTCTAAAGTTCCCTAACTCTTTGCCTAATGTCTCACTGGGAATATATCAGTAATATTACATTCATGTAAAGAAAGAACTGCCTAACTTGTTCCCTATAATCAGTGAAGCAAAGTGGTTTTTCAGGATTCATGCAGAAGTATCCAGTCAGTTAGATAATCTAATCACAAGACTATCAAAAGAAAAACATATAGATATATTTGGGTATGGGAGTCAAGAGTCCTATATTATACTCCTTGTTTTAGCACTAACTAGTTGCAAATCATTTTAACATCTCTGTTCATCAGTTTCCTCCTCTATTAATCAGAGATAATGATAGCTACTCCCAACAGTTTTTTATAAAAATAGACTGAAATCATATATGTGAAGGTGTTTTAAAATTTCTTAAGCCTCTAAAAACCCTATCTCTCTTCCAAGCTAGACAAATTTGGAATCAAAGGATTGTTTAAATCTCAGTTCTGTCACTTACTATATGACCTGGAGCAAATGATCTAACCTCTCTGGGTCTCAATTTCCACAGTATAAAAATGAGGGGTTTATACTTTAAAAGCTCCGAGGTCATTCCATTTCAAAATCTTTGATCTATGTTCTCATAAATACCCTAGGCTTTCTAGGTTCTATTAATTTGCCAATACTGTCTAATTGTGAGTTTAATCAGACTAACCTGCCATCAAAATATTTTTTCAAGTTAATTTGTTTCAGTTCATTTCAAGTGTCCATTGAACATTTACTTTATGCAGAATATAATTCTGGCACTAAAGGGTAACACATGACCCAGACTTCATGGAATTTACGAGAAGATCTATACAATAGATTACAAGTAATCTATCAGAAGATATGACACAAAAACAAATAACCATAATAGTAAATAACACAAGATAGTACATAATAAATGTCCAAGTGTAATACTATGTCATGTTTGATGGCCATTACCAGTTAGGATGATCAGGGAAAGTTTTCAGGAGAAACTGGCATTTGAAATAAGATGAAGAGGAATGAGAAGGTAGAGGGAAAAATAACATTCTAGGCAACAAAAAAACAAGGTAAGAAAGTGTAAAGGAGAGTACAGAAGCTGAAAAGTCATCCAGATTCGCTGAAATATAGAGTATAATTGGTCCAGTATTGAATAAGAGGAAAAGAGTGAGATGGATTATATTTGGAAAATCATAAAAGGCTAATAACGTAACAGACTCTAGCTATTCCCCAGTGCAAAGGACCAGAATTAAAAAAAATAAGTCTTCTCCTGGCAGTGCTAGATAGCTATGAATCTTGAAACATCATAATCTCTGTAGTTCAAAGTTATAGATGGTCTAAAACATAATAGACAGATAGATGATAATCATTTTCCCCTAGCACTACTTAACTCTCTACATGTTCCTTTCTATCATTCCTCAACTACCTTCTCAATCTGAAAGTTCCTTCTATGCCTATAGCTTCACCCCTAAAGAACCTATATTCCATGGTCCCTCTCTCCCATTGCTGAATTCTATCCCGTTTTAGGAGCAGGCAAAGCCTGCCATTCTTCCTTCCTCTTGTAGCTCTGCCACTGAATTTCTGGAGTTCCTCACCACATTTCTCTCCTGCAACTCTCTGTTTTTCTGCTCCCTTTTTATATATTTTCCTCCCCTGCTATAATATAAGTTCCTTGAGAGAAAGGGCTGTTTTTGCTGGTATTGGTATCTTCTGTGCTTAGCATAGTTTTTCTCATAAAGTAAGTTTTAAATAAATTCTAATTGACTTGACTTGCTAAGTTGGCTTTAGCATATTTCTATAGATGGTCTAAATGCAAAGATATCACTAAGTAATTGTATAATGAGAAAAGGAAGTGAATTAGTTATATGGCAAGAGTAATGAATAATGAATAGCTGGAGTGCTCAATGAGTGACCACAGGTTTTTTTTTCCTTTTCTTTTCAAATTAGAATAAGGCATTTGGTATATTAAACAAACCCTATGTAGAGTAAAACCCTATGTAAAGAATCATACAAATTAAGAGGTCATAGATGGCTTCTGATCCACATCAGTGGAAAGAATATAGGAAATGTTTAAATCACTGTCCCAATGCAATAATTAAGTTTAGAGTATACACAGAGGAATATAATAGTATGGAATAAAGGGAAAAGATTGTTGTTACACATAATTGGTACACACCCTGTTGGTGGCCTTAAATGCCAGACAAATGTTTTTAAACTTTATTTGGCAGGCAATGAGGAATCAATGAAGGTTTTGGAACAGATGAGTAGCATAAGCATATCCATGCAAAAAAGAGAATCCTGGCAGGAATCTGATGGCTAGTTTAAAGGGAGAAAATAGTGGAAACAGAAAATACTGTTAGAGAGTTATTATAACAGTTTAAGTGTTTGGTAATAAGTACATATATTAATTTAGTATTTAAAAAGAGGACAAAAAGAATGTGAAATTCATAGACAAACTATATAACATTTGCTAACATATGGATTTTCAAGCAGAGAGATGAAGTAGAATCAAAGTTATCATCAAATTTTCAAATGTATGTGATAGGATAAAGATTGGTGCTGCTGAAAAAAAGTGATGATATCAGAAGGCAGGCAGAAGGGGGGCTTGAAAAAAAATCAGTAATGTTTTTCAATATTTTTTTTTATCCCGGGACTCCATTCTAGGAGCATAGGGCCACAACCAGTAGGCAATGGGTCACACTGTCGCTCAGGGTCACCCAGCTGGGAAGTGTCTGAGCCCGGATTTGAACCTAGGACCTTTCGTCTCTAGGCCTGGCTCTCAATCCACTGAGTTAGCCCAGCTGCCCCTACTTAAGGTTGCAGTTTCTTTAGCAGATGTAGTTTTTACAGGGTGGGGTTGCTAGCCCCACGCCCAACCCTCCTCTTTTTCATCCGGGCTAGGGACTGTCCTTGGCCCAGGAGTGGTAAGGGTGGGCAATAGGAGTCAAGTGACTTGCCCAAGGTCACACAGCTGGAAGTGTCCGAGGCCGGACTTGAACCTAGGACCTCCAGTCTCTAGGCCTGGCTCTCAATCCACTGAGCCACCCAGCTGCCCCGTTTTTCAATATGTTAAGTTGTAATGACCCAGGTCAATTCTGAGGGATTTATGGAAAAGAACACTACCCACATTCAGAGGAAGAACTACAGGAGTGGAAACACAGAAGATAAACAACTGCTTGAACACTTGGGTTGATGCGGACATGATTGGGGATGCAGACTCGAAAGGACCACACCGATGCAACTATCAATAATATGGAAATAGGTCTTGATAGATGATACATGTTAAAACCAGTGGAAATGTGCATCAGCTATGGGAGGGGGGATGAAGGGGAAAGTAAGACATGAATCATGTAACCATGGAAAATCTTTCTAAAAAATAAAAATAAATAAATGAATGAATGAATAATTTAAAAATATGTTAAGTTGTAAATGCCAATGGATATCTTGTTAAGAGTTGTTCTGTATGTAGGAGGTCATGTAGGATTAGAACTTGAAATATCCCCAACATTAATCCATGAAAAATAATAGTTTGAATTTTTAAATACAAAGTGTTTCTTCATAAAAATCTTTTGAAATAGACAGGGCAAAATGAGTTTGGCGATTTCATTTTTCCATATTAATCTTTTCCACATAATCTGGAATAAGTACCTATTGTTATGTCAACTCCATGCTTCTTCCATTGTAGGTTTATAACTTGTCTATAGCTTGGAGGATTATTTTGGGGAACTGGGAGGCTATGACTTGCCCATGCTGATGCAGAGATATGACTTTAAGCTAGATTTAGGAAGATCTGAATTCAAGTCTGTCCTCTGCCAACTTCAGTTTCTTCATCTATGAAGATAATAATAGCACCTAACTTCTAGGTTTATTGTGAGGATAAAATAAAATTATATTCAGAATGTAATTTCTAAACTTTAAAGTGTTATATAAATGATTGTAGTAGTAGTGGCAGGAGGAGGAGGAGGAGGAGGAGAGAAGGAGAAGGAGAAGGAGAAGGAGAAGAAAGAAGAAGAAGAAAGAAGAAGAAGGAGGAGGAGGAGGAAGAGGAGGAGGAGGAGAAGGAGAAGGAGGAGGAGGAGAAAAGAAGAAAGAAGAAGAAATATAAGTAGAAGTACAAGGAGGAAGAGAAAAGGAGAAATATTTCCAAGTATCAGAACTTGAACAAGTCTTATTGACTTCAAGACCAGTCTTCCATCCACTCTGATCTATTGACTGCCCAAGTTTTCCCTGATACAAATATTATAATCCCCATTTTTAAAGAGAAGAAATTCAAAGAAATTAAGTGACCTTTCCCTAGCTAGTGATACAGGTTGGACTCAAGCTCCAATGTTCTGAGTGAAGGATTAGTGCACATTGCCTCTCCCCTTACATTCTTGATCCTCTGAAACAATATGTTGAACAAACATTTATTAATTGTATGTTTCAAGTTAGTTACTGCTTTAAGTTATGGACTTAAAAATACAATAATGAAACAGTCTCTTCCCTTAGGAAACTGACATTCAAAAGAATAGGATAACATGAATGTTTATAGGCATGTGCACAGTGAATTCAAAATGCAAACCAGGAAACAGCTGGGTTGCTCAGCAGATAAAGAGCCAGATAAGACCTCAGATACTTCCTAGCTATGTGATATTGGACAAGTCACTTAACCCCAGTTGTCTAGACCAAAGATGGGCAAACTTTTTAAAGAGGGGGCCAAAGGAAAGGAAATACTCATCTGTCAGTCTTTCTTAGGCAACTCTTTAGAAGTTTCACTGTATTGTATCCTACTCATTGTATTCGTCAGATGAGGAATACTGTTGAGCTGCCAGATAGAACATTTCAGGGGGCCACATCTGGCCTGTGGGCCAAAGTTTGCCCATCACTGATCTAGTCCTTACTCTTCTTCTGCCTTGGAACTGATGCTTAGTATTGATTCTAAGACAGAAGGTAAGGGTTTAAAATAATAATGAAAGATAATTTAAGAATGATAATATAAGATACAAGATAATTTAAGATGAGAATGCACCAGAAACTGGGCAGATCAGTAAAATTTCATATAGATGGTGGCTTTTTAGATAATTCTTGAAAGAAATCTAGGATTCCAAGAAGCAGAGATGATGAGGAAATATATTTCAGGTAGAAGAGACATAAATACAGACAGATACAAAGGAATAAAGAGAGAAGGTAGAATATCAAGTATGGAGAACAGAGATTAGACTAGTGTAGCAGAATCTGAGGAAAGGTATAATGTATAAGAAGAATAAAAAGGTTCGACAGGGTTAGTCTCAGAAGAGATTTAAATGTCAAACAGAGAAGTTTAGATTTTATTTTAGATGCACCTGGGAGCCGCTAGTGTTTGTGGGGAAGAGGGAGTGTGTAATATGAGCAGACCTGTGCTTTGGGGAAATTATTTTGGCAGTTGTTTGGACCCTGTTATCAATCCTGTGAACTATCATAATATTTGGTTTGTATTTTTCTTAAGGCTGTTATCATAGCACATTTTGTATTAAAGTTATTTGCATGCATATATTATCTCTATTAGATTGTGAGCTAGACAAGGATAGAGACACTGTCTAATAATCTTTGCTTTCCCCATAGTACTCAGTAAATGTTTATTGAATAAATGCAATCAGGCTTGACAATGCAAGGAGACAAGGTTCCTCATCTGCTTTTATAATGGTGAAGTTTTAGAAATAGTCATCCATAAGCTACTGCACAATATCATAATAAACAACCCACTATGGTAGGTACAATATTAATTCATGCCAAGGACATTTTTTTTCATGTTAATATACAGAAAGTCATGCAGTTGGCTATGAGTGGCTTTGCAGAGTTAATGCAGCTCTGTGGATCAACAATAAACCTAAAGAAGGCTGAGTTGATTTCCCATCCTCTCCCAGAAAAACCCTGCTGATAGCTAACATTTCCATTGACAATAGAGAATTTAAAGCAGTCACTGAAATCTGCTATTCAGGGAGCATAATTTAGTAACTGCCTAATGTTGCTGTAATTCACCAGTCAGGAACCCAGACCAAAAAGTGAACATGTCCTTGGTGAATTGTCAAATAGGCTGGTGCTTATATGGCTTTTAAAATAAGATTAGATTTGGGCACTGGTTGTGTTTGTTCAGTTGTTTTAATCATGTCTGACTCTTTCTGACCCAACTGAGGTTTTGTTGGCAAAGATATTGGAGTGATTTGCCATTTCCTTCTCCAGCTCACTTTACAGATGAGGAAACTGAGCCAAACAGGGATAAGTACTTGAGGCTGCATTTGAGTTCCAGTCTTCCTGACTCCAGGCACAGTGTTCTATCCACTGTGCCACCTAGTTGGCCACTGGCAATCTGTGGCAAAGACCCTAGAACTTCTGTGCTACTTAGTTGATATATGAAGTACTTAGTTGGGACTTAGCCTGCCATCACCATTATAACAGTCCCAATATTAAGGATAGGAAAAAAACAAAGAGAATGTGATATTTCCTTAGGACTGTCTCTGATCCATCCATGCCTTCATAGATTATGGTTTAAGGTTGCCAACTCCTTATATCAAAACACATAGTTACCACATACAATATTACATTATAACTTCATTAGAGAATTACAAAGAAGTTACAAAATGTAACATAAAAACTATTCAAGGCTCGATTACAAAACGGTATAGGAGATGGAGAAGGGAGTATGTGGATAACAAAGACTTATGAACACCACAGTTTTCAGACGGACTTCATAAGGTTGGTCAAAATTCATCCTAAAAGATAAGATAATGATGTGAGCAAAGCAGTGGATGAAGAACACCTCACATGTGCAAAGGGCCCAATAGCAGTTCATTTTGGCTAAAATATAGTGTATGCCAATAGCAGTCATATTAGATAAAGGATGAAACACAGGGTACCAGCATATTGTAGACTGTCTAGAATGTCAATCAGAACAAATGAACTTCATTTAGTAGAGAAGAGAGTCCTGGGGGGAGAGGAGGGAAGCATCATGGCACAGGGGCAAGAATAATACTAAATTGGCCATCAGAAAATATAGGTTCAAATACCAGTTCTAATACTTCCTGCAAGACATTGTGCAAGTTATTTAAATTCTCTAGACCTTGGTTTTCTCATCTTTAAAATGAGAGGTCTGGATTAGATGACCTCATATCCATTTCTACCAAGATTTATGAGTGATGTGTTTTTATCTCTAAATACATATGAAGGGAGGCAGAGCAATATGGAGGGAATGAGCTGACCTTAGAGTTCCAGGATCTGAGTGTAAATACCAGCTCTGTTCCTTATGTCCTGGACAACCTTGGGCAAGCTATTTAATTTCTCTGGGACTCAGTTTCCTCCTTTATAAAATGAGGAAGGTTGTACTAGACAGCTTCAAAAGTCCCTTTCAATTCTAGATCTCTGGTCCAATAATAAAAACTAAGGATGGGGAGAAGAAGGAGATAGCATAGGCAAAAAGGCTCTGTAGGAGGCTAGTCCAGTAGTCAAGGCTGGTTGAGTGCCTGAGAGTATATATAGCAATAGAAACAGGGAGAGGATGGATTCATGAGAGTTACCAAGGTTAAATTAACATGACTTTGTAAATAATCTGATATGAGAGGAATGGGAAAGGGAAGGGTCAAAGAAACTCTACAAGTTATTATCCTGAAAAATTTGGTGAATATTGTTATAATATCTACAAAAAATAAAGTCAAATTCAAAGGCAGACCAGGAATGAGAACTCAGGTCTGCTGATTTGTACACCATTATTCTTCCTACCATAAAAGTGGCATATACTTTCAGACTAAACTGCTGCTGAAATGCATTTTTCTTTATCCCTTAGTAATAATCTCCCTATCTTTAGCAGTACATAAGAGTCCTCTGAGATTCAAACTTCAGCAGAGTTACCAACAATAATATCCTGAAACACAGCCAAGTATGGACTGAAGTGATGCGTATTTGCAATGTAACTGGGCTGGTTACAGCATGTGAAAAAGGAAGAATAACGGACAGCACATTCTAGAAGTCTGATGAACAGAAAGAAGGGAAATGGATTAGGGGGAGCAAAATAAAGGGGGCACTGAAAAGCCATTTTGAAAGGTGAAATTTGTCTAGGTAGGGATGAGAAAGAGTATAGCAACGGGAAACATTCAACAATAAAAAAAGGTTTTCAGTTCAAAAAGGAGAGAAGAGTCAAAACTACCAAAAAGTGATCACGGCCATAAGGTGCATGGATGTGTAGGCGCATGCACATTAGAAGTGGCACAGTGAGTAAAGCAACACTCAGCTGAAGTGAGCAACAGTTTTCAAGAGTAGCATTGTTGATTTGAAGTGCAGTGATAGGTAAGCATTTGGGTATTTTTGAGGCCCTGCAAGTTTATCAGAAGAAATAAACTGTGGAAAAGGAAGAAAATGTAATCAAATGAGCCTCTCAAAGAGATATTGGAAATTTCTGCATTCAAGCAACTACTCTGTACTAAGAACTCAATAGCTTTTCTTGAGGCAATGATAAAGTAAGCCTTGTTCTCCTCTGCAGCTGGCTGAATCTGCCCAAGAGACAATTTCCTAAACTCAATTGCTACATTTTCCCTCCCTTTCTAACCTTAGAGTCTAACTCTAATCATTTGCATTTTATATTAGACCCCGAATAAATCAAAATAAATTTTATATCAGTTAGCTCTATTAAATCTTATTATTCTAAATTTCCTAGTGTTCATCAACTATAATTTTATCTCAATATTTCCAAAACAAATGAGAATTATTTGCAGAAGTTATATTGTCCAAAATATCCTCATTATTTTTTCATCATTGATATATATATGACTAAAATATCTATTTTAGTTCCTTTTTCATTTTTTACCTTTAGAATTCACAGCTAAAAGAAACTAAAATACTCATAAAATATTTGCTTTGTATTTCACATTGTAAAGAAATCTGAACATTCTAAGAAAATGATCTACAATGTCTGGAAATTAAACCATAGGAGTTGGGCAAGAACATCCATTTAAGGTGAGGGAACAAAATACTAGAATTTATATTTTATCTTTAAAAAGAAAGAAATTAACTTTCTTACTATTTATTATTTGGATTAACACTAATTTTCTCAGTTACTCCATGTGTCAGAAGGCTATTGGTCATGTGCAATAAAAGTTTCCTGAAGGAAGAATAATAGTTCTAAAATGTGAATGGGTTTTAACAATGGATCTCTCACTTATTCATCTCTTTTTACCTTATTTTGAGAGTAACTCAAGGTTGCATTGAATTTCTCTTCCTGCTTCTGGCTGACCAAATGTATTGACTCAGCAATGAGGGGGCTCAGCACTTTGAGATGATGAAGCAATTCCCTCATTGCTGCTGGGCCAGAAGAGCTGATGACTCAGTGGACTTTCAAAATTCAGTGACACTGCCTCTCTTCCTTCCACCCTCCAGGTAACATGCATCTCCAGGACTTCCAGTAAAGACTGGGGGAAAGGGAGCTCACACAAATTCTCACTTCAGTCACCATGTCACCATGAAGACATGGCAGCTAAAACCCATGTCCTGGTGGAGAGGAGGAGGAAAAGAAAGGAAGATAACGAAATTAAGCCAGAAAGAAGGAAAAAAATAAACAAGAACAGACAAGCAGAGTATCTTTAAAAACTACTGGTTAAATTTGTGATATACCTAAAAAGAAAAGCAATTTACTTATGTTAGAGATCCAAAGTTTCACATATAATCCTCCTCCCCCTCCATTCTACTATGCATATTGAAATGCCCATTTAATTAGGTGTTTGCTAAGTATACAAAAAAAAAAAGTTAAATTCTGCCTAGGAAAACTGGATCCTGGGTTTTGGACTGCTTTTTCTGTGCTTATTCTTCTTTGATTGTGGATGAACAAGTATTTATCTGAAAGATGGACTGTCCAGGTTTAGAGTCTACTTTGTGAAATAAAGAGATTTGGCTATCCTTGCTTCTCAATTAGTGTTACTGGTGCCCTTCAGAAATCATCTGCATCGGTACACAGCATTTGAGGAAGTCATCCAGCCTCATAATGAGTCCAACCTCTAGTCTAGTTTGCCAGAAGACATGTACTCTGAGAAAAACAGTTAAGGATCAAGGTAAATTTGCAAAATTCCTAATCAAAGGTCAGGGAAACTGCTTCATGTCCTGATGGTTTTCAGCATTAGAATGCAAGCAGGGTGTAAGACTAGATTTTGTTGGGTTTTTTTTCCTGCTGCTTGTAAATCTTTCTATCAATACTCAACTGTATTTTGTTAAGTATTTATTTTATGTGTAGGAAATAAATACCTATGCCATACCAAATCCGTATTCTACAATGAGTACCTTTCTACCACCTCTTTGAGAAAACCCAAGAAATGAGTCAAAACCTAACCTGGGATGCTAGGATAGAGACATAAAAACTAAAATAAAAATGAATGAAAGTTAATCTAATCCCTTTATAGAAAAGTAGTTTCCAAAGGACTGAATCCAGTTCACTTGATATAGAGGGATCCAGAGTAAAAGGCCCTCTTTGTGGAAAGAGAGTAGGCACAATGCCCCAACCCATGGCTACAATTGTAGCTGTTATCATTAAAACAAAATACTATAATTTGTGGATATCTATTTAAATGCAATTATTGATTATATTATCTATTCTTAAATTGGCTGATCATTACAACATATAAAACTGACTTAAAATTTTCCTGCAAAATAACTGCATATACAAAATAAGATATTGTTGCCATTCGACTAATTCTCTACACTATTATTCCCCCTCTCAAAGGCAGTCTGTCTGAATATCCAGAGGGCTTTTAACTACTTCTCCCTTCAGGGTTTTAGGAGTAAATCTAAGATATTTTAGCTGGTTTTAATACTATTGCTCACAAGCTCCCACTGATATATTAACCATCTATTGAAGAAGGGTTGGCAACGTATGGCTCTTTCTGCAGGAGCCATAAAGTCAATTTTTTTTTTCAAGCGCTGTTACAGGAGCGCACACTGTGAGCACTGTACAGCTCTCACGAAATTACATTTTAAAAAATGTGGCGTTTATGGCTCTCACGGCCAAAAAGGTTGCTGACCCCTGATCTAGAATCTTGTTGATGACATTTAGCCAACCAGAATTAATTAGATTTTATTTAGGAATATTTATTTAAATGATGTAGTAAGATATCATCATGCATACATTCTCCCAAAAATCTGGAACAGACTCTCCTATAAGTTCATACAGAGTCTAAAGGAAAATATTTTCAAATTTAGAGAGCCCATATCAAAAAAGTAACAACATAGGACTTGGTTGGATAGAAATTCTTGTCTCCCTTCCTGACATCCTCATGAATTTCCCCTGAGGTATGTGTTAAGGACTCTCGTTGTGTTCTGAAGATACACTACTATATACTCTGAAGAGGTCACGATTCCTCTTTATTTCTGGTTTATTCTCTGAGAAAAGGCTGGCAATAATTGAATGTGTGGGAGTGTATGAAATCATCAATTGAGAGTGTAGAGAAAGGAAAGGACAGGAGATAGAAACAAAAGTCAATGGTGCCATCACACACACACACACACACACACACACACACACACACACACACACACAAAACAACTAACTATAAGCACTGGATTTGGATTTAAAGAATAAAGAAGCTAGATTCAAATACTAACTCTGCATCTTAGTACTAATGTGTCTGTCCTTAAGTCAACATTTTTCCCACTCTGGTCTTCAACTTTTTTATCTCTCAAAATAGAGAATTGGATAAGGGGAGGCATAAAGTAGGAAAAGTATTAGCCTAAGAATTAGAGAAAATGGATTTAAATTTTTACCTCTGACAGTTCCTAGCTGTGTGATATTGGACAAGTTAATTTATTATTTCTCTACCTCACCTACAAAACTGGGGTTGTACTATGTGGTCTCTAGTTCAAAATCTTATGCACTTTAAAGATAAAGCAGTGAAGGAGTATAAAAACTATAACCAGGTTAGAAGAGACAGAATCAAACAATGTAACCTAAAGCCAAAAGATAAAAGAATATCAAAGAAATGGTAGTGAACATTATAAAATATTGTAGAAAGATCAAATAATATGAGAAAATTAAGGACATTGGATTAGTCAATTAGGAAGTCATTGGATGATCTTTAAAAATGCAGTTTTAGTACAGTACCAGGAAACAAGAACAAGAGATTGAAGGTTTTAGAAGCATCTTCAGAAGTCATGGCATGGAGTATATACACTATTCCTTCTAAAACTTGAGCAATGAAAGGAAAGGGATATATAGGATGACAGATTGAGCGAATAACATGATCAGTTAAAAGAAGTTTCTTTCTTTTAAGGATGGGGGAACCTAAGAATGTCTTCCAGCTTCAATTCTCCCCAGTCCAATCCATCCTTCACGATGCTGTCAAAATGATTTTCCTTAATCAAAGATCTGCCCTCTATTAAATACAAATTGATTCTTCTCACCTCTAGAATCATATGTAAAGCACTCTTATACAACTTATCTGGGTCTCAGTCACATTTTTCAAACTTTCGGTGATACAGCCAAACTGGTCTTCTTACTAGCCATTTACCATGCTTGAATTACAATCGTTCCTTACTTTTACCTTATATAATTTTTCTATTCCTTAATGACAAAGCTCAAACACAGTCTTGTATTTGAATCTTCTCTGGATCCCCTCAACTGCTAGTATATTTCCTCCAAACAATCCCCTTTTCAAAATATTCAATCTGCCTATATTTATATTTACTTGCTATTTCCTCCACTGTAATCTCTTTGAAAATAAGAACAGTACCAATCTGTATATGTGGTCCCAGGTTCAGCACTGGACTGTCTACACAATTGGTTTCTAATAAATACTTATTGATTGACTGGTTTGTAGGTAGAGAGGAAGGATATATTAGAGGAAGGAATATGAGAGAGAGAGAGAGAGAGAGATGGAGACAGAAAGACAGAGACACAGATAGAATACGTGGCAACATTCCAGGGGTGATAAGAATGAATAGAATTGAGTTCACAAGTAGAAGCATTATTCTTGGCAAGGAAAATAATATTTCATCATGTGAAATCAGAGGAGAAAAGTAGATGATTGGTGAAGGAACAGCCAGGCTTTGAAGTATAGGGGAGGAGAAACAAGTGGTTCATTGGATGCTTCGATATTCTCAATAAATTATGAAGTAAAGATATCTGGTGGGTGGAGAGTAAATTTTGACACTGGAATTGCTTAGAAAAGGTTTACAACAGTTCTGTGGAGAGTGTGATAAACATTCAGAGATGAACAGAATTTCTGGACAGGAATAAACACCTAGCTGGGGAAAGATAAGAGAAATTTGTAGCCATTGAATGTAATTTCCTCCATCAGTTCTCAACAGTTCAAGGGTAGTAGTGAAAGAGAAGAATTTTGAGGGTGGCCCATAATTGGGTCTAAAGGCAGGATCAGTGGATTCATTCCTATTCCTTTCCTTCAAAATAACAGAAGCTCCTAAAGAGTAGGGACTGTTTTATTTTTGATGTTTCTATCTCTAATGCCTAGCAAAATGTCTGGCATTTAATAAGTGTTAAGTGTTTAATAAGTCTGGCATTTCCAATTAGTTGGTTCTGAAAGGATTGCATTGATAACCTCCTCCAAGATCTCTACCTCTGCTTTTAGAGTCCAGGTTCTTAGTGAATCAGAAAAAAATGTATTGAGCCCTACTGTTCCAGATTTGAAGCTGCCAATCTCTAAAACCACAGAACCACCGAATACCATAACATCATAGAATCTAAGAATTACAAGGCACTTTCAAGGCCACACAGCCTGACTTTCCACGCAATACAGGAATATCTTCTTATTGCAATATCCCTAAAACAGCCCTGGTCCTTGATGTGAAAGAATTCTAGTCAGCCACGTACAGAACCTGTGAGGGAAAATGTCCTCAGGGCAATAGGTATTTCTTTTCAGTCTGTACTTCTCTCATTCTGTACAGATGGACTCTGTTATATGTGGGGATCACAGCTATTAAATATTACTCACACTAGGTTTTTAATAGAAGGATCACTTTCCATATAAACCTGGCTTTTCTCTCAACCAACTAGAATTTCTTGAGCCCACCCACATGTAACTATTCTGAAATAGTCAAACTCTATCCACCCACAAGCAGCAGAGGAGTAACAAAGCAAAGCAGACGAGTGCCAGTATGAAATGTTATAGAAAGTAATCCTTTCTCAAATGGTAAGAGGAAAACTTAGGATACTAAGAACTAAGACAGTATGCGGACCGCAATGTAACGTGTTTGCCATTCCTTCTTCATTGCATCACTTTTCCCCTCCTTGTTTCCATTCCTGGCAGAGTAATAACAAAATTTAACATACTAAATGAATACATGTTTCACACTCAGAGTAATATCAGCGGGAATATGGTGAACAACTTAAAAGAAAAAAAGAACTAAAAGAAAAAGGAAAAAAGTCCTAAAGATAAATTACTGTATAATTACTTGCTTAACTGCATTCTCAGAGAAGTGATTTAGTGTACAGACAGCTTCTGTGTTGTTGGGAACTGAGTTCTAGTTCTGAATTTAATAGCTCCTACTCATGTAACCATGGGCAAATCATTAGTCTCTGAAAGTGACCCAATAGACACTAAAAAAATTGCAGCTATCCTTTTCACAACACAGCGTGGTAGGGGTATAATACCCCCTATAATATAACTGAAAAAAATCTGTGTAATATTCTTTTGGTACTCCCTCTGTACCAGAGCAGTCTGAATTTTTTCCCTTTTCTTTTATGGGGTGTTTACAGTATCTTATTGTAAAATTTGGGTTAAGTACTTGGTCATAAGACTATTTTATGCATTGAGTATCTAAATATTTTCTTTGATGTCTATGGTTTGTGCAAAACTGCCCCAAAATTTTCATTTAATTTCTTATGCTGACCTGAGATGTATCAAACACACTATGGGAAAAATCACAATGTGGAAAGGATACCTATAGTAAGTTTCAGACCAGGAGTCGAATGGAAGGAGTTTCCACATCAGAAATCCCCTTCTTGGATTTCTCCATGAAGTCATAAGATCAGTCAAAAAATGTTCTTTTCTTGTAATTCATAACAAGAATCTTTTAAATATTTGAAAAGGAAAAAAACTGAAAACAGATTAGGTAATATTTACATAGCATTTTATGGTTATAAGGCCTTAACCAACAAGTATGTTTATTAAGTGCTTACTATTGTTAATGTAGTCAAAGAAAAAATCAAAGGAGGGAGCCATTCTAAGCCTTTTAAAATGATTATATTTTGCTACAAAATACCACTTGATGGTTTTTTTTTTCCCACTTCATGATTTTACATGCCTCTGATCCTTTAACTCGAAACACTGAAAACTTGTACCGTTAGTTTAAAGGAAGAGGCATATGCTGTAACCTCTTTATTGAATACAATATTAAATAACCTGTAGATTTTTAGATGAATTTATTCACAAATTTGCACTTTAAAAAGGTCGTGAGTAGATTTAAAATAGGTAGTTATAAAAGTCAGCAATTTTTAAATCATCTTTTAAAAATTGTATTTGTTTGTAACCTTTAAAATATTAAGAAATTCAGTTAAATCCCTCTTTCCCTCCTCCTCCCTTTCAGAAAAGGTATCATTTGACAAAAAGATATGTGTATATATAAAACTACATCTTACTTATTTCTATTTATCAGTTCTTTCTTGTTGTATGTAATGTTTTCTTCATGCTTGTTTTGCTATTCTTAATTTCATATAGGTCTTTCCATGTTTTCTAGAATTAACCCTGTTCATAATTTCTTATATCATAGTAGTATTCTGTCACAATCATTTGCCACAACTTGTTTAGCCATTCCCCTATTGATACGTATCTCTTCAATTTCCAATTCTTTGGCTCTACAAAGAGCTACTATAAATATTTTAGAATATATAGTTTCTTTTCCTTTTTTCTATATCAACTTAGAAAATAAATCTAATAGTGGTATTACTGGGTCAAAAGGTATATATAGTTTTATAAATATTTGAGTAAATTCCAGATTTTTCTCCAAATTGGTTAGATCAGTTTACAATTCCACCAACAATGTTATAGTGGAATGTAAATTCCACCAGCAATATTTTTCCACATCCTTTCCAATATTTGTCATTATACCTTTAATTATTTTAGCCAGTCTAATAGGTATGAAATAACATTCCAGAGTTGTTTTGATATGCATTTCTCTAAACAATAATAATTTAGAGCATTTTTCATGTAATTATATATACCTTTGATTTATTCATCCAAAAACTATTTGTTCACATAGTTTGACCATTTTTCAATTGGGATTGGCTCATAATCTCATATATTTGACAAAATTCTCTTTAAAATAGCTCTCTTCTCATTAAAAATTATCTTTTTAATAGATAAATAAAAATAACTGAAAACTAAAATTCATAAGACTTTTTGCTTTTATGATTTGTCTTCTACTTACTTATCTGACCTCTGATTCCATGTTCTTTCCTATAACAGTAGCCAGATTAATCTTTCTCAAATACTTTGATAGAATGAAGACATCTCAGTTCCTTTTTCTGGGACTGAGATTCTTTACCTGTAAAATTACTGAGCTGATGACCTAGATGATGCCCTAAATCAGTTTACATACAAAGATTATATGATTTTGTAATTCTGACTAATTTCAAGATTATCGTGAACTTTTTAAGTATACCTGTATACTCATTGCTGGACTTTTGGCCTGTGAACTTTATATCGTATTACATATCATATAATCATTCTTCAATATAATATTTCCTTTACAATTCTGTTTTTTTTGTTTTATATATTTCAAAACATTATTGTGAGAAGGTGTCTCCATATTACACTAAGCTGCCAAAGTAGTCCATGATACAAGAAAGAAATTTCCTTCTCCAGAGCCTTCTGATAATCCTGAAGATGAAATATGAATATCTCAGCCTAGTGTTTAATGCCACATCATAAGACACTCCTCTACCTAACAATATTCATTTTCAGTTTCAAAATAGTTTCTCTGGACATATTTCATATTCATTTTTCCACCTCTGTTGCTTTAATTTGGAATTCTATCTTTGGTCAATTTTGCTAATCTACAGCCTTTTTTCCCTTCATCACATAGCTTAAAGCTAATTAGCTATGTAAGATTTTTTTCTAAACCACAAGCAATAAGTACTTTTCTTTTTGCTTTGAACTGTCTCCGTACAGGAAGTCTCCAATTTTCTTTTTTATCAGATTTTCATGCTCATACTGATTGACATTGCCTAAAAAAGACCTATATACTTTACTTACCTACTCATTTGACAACTTTTGATGATGATATCAAATTGTAGTGAATGACACATATAATTAGGACACAGCAAATATAACATGCAAGACTTTGTCTTATAAAATTCTTTGCCTAAGAATTCTAGCACTTGTACCTACATATCTGAGTACTTATTACAATATACATTTGCTTATGAATTGCTTTGGAAATGTTCTTTAACTGTATTAAATGCGCATATAATTATAATACAAGCTCCTGAAAGGTAAGAATCAGATCAGTTCTTTTCTTTACATAGGCAAGTAGGTAGTACAATGGATAAGAGTCCTAGACTTGGAATAAAGATGACCTGAATTCAAATGAAGCCTCAGACATTTACTAGCCTGTTAATCCAGTCAATCATTTAACATCTATCTGGCTCAGTTACCCATATGTAAAATGGAGATAATAACAGTATTCTCTTCCTAGGATTATTATGAGTATAAAATCAAATAAAACAGATATAGTACTTTGTAAATCTCAAAGTGCTCTATAAAAGCTAGCTATTTTTTAAAAAATTATATTTGCTTATACCAAAGGAGAAGGGAGGAGAAAAGATAAAGGAGGCAAGGGCCACCTTCTTCCCCAAATTTCAGCTCAAAATCTTTTGTCTGGGGGTTTTTAGATAACATTTTAAACTGTTTTCAACTTTCTCCATAGGTGCCTTCAGTAACACTGGTCTCCTGGTTCCCTTCCTACTCCTCTCACTATTCCTTCTTAGTCTCTCTCAAATAGCATACATTCTTTCTGTATAGTTGTATGTTATGTGACTGTCTTTCTTTTTATTTTTTTATTTGAAAATCTTTATTTAATCAATTAATTTAGAATACTTTTCCATGGTTACAGGATTCATGTTCTTTCCCTCCTCTCCTCCTACCTCCCTCCGGAAGCCAACATGCATTTCTACTGGGTTTTACATATGTCATTGATCAAGACCTATTTCCATATTATTAACATTTGCACTAGGGTGATCATTTAGAGTCTACATTCCCAATCATATCCCCATCGACCCATGTGATCAAGCAGTTGTTTTTTTTTTCTTCTGTGTTTCTGCTCCCACAGTTCTTTCTCTGGATGTGGATAGCATTCTTTCTCATAAGTCCCTCAGAATTGTATATGACTGTCTTTCACCAACTGGACTGTAAACTCATATGATAAACACTGTGTTTTTTAATTCCTTTGGCTCCCAGAGCACCTAGCATGGTGTTAAAAACATATTAGGCCCTAAATAAATGTTTATGTTGAATTGAATATGTTGCATTGATTTTCACTAGAGCAATGAGTTTTATGGCAAAGTTATAGTGTTCTAACAAAATATTTCTGTGGAAACTACATGTCTATTTGCATTACAAAGTGCAATAAAATACTATAGCTGAAATTGCTTTCAGTAAAAAGAAATTTCCAAGGAAGGTGACAGCTATGAGGAAATGGAAGGTTTCATGACAAAATATGATCAATTCCTTAAAGAACAATGCACGATTTTTTAAGGAAAGGGCTACAAGAAATTATATTCTTAACTTAATATACTTCATGGAGTATAACTAACTACTTTAATCTATTTAGAGACTAGTCTAAGGTTTTGCTTGTTACGTTGTTTTGCATCAGATCGTCAGTCAAGTATCCATGTGACAGAGCCAGGTGAGCGTCCTAGTTACATATGAGATGTGATGGTAATGGGTAAGAAGAGGAAGAAGAGGGTGAGACCTTCCACGTTTGCAGACTTTGCAGTTTTCAAAGTACTGTCACTGTCAAAGTACTCCACTGTTTGAGGTAGAGAACACAGCAAGCATTATTATGATCATTTTACAGGTAAGGAAATCAAGTCTAAGAGAAATGTTAAATTCTATGTCTTTATTCAGTTTGAATTTTTTTTTACTTTTCAATCGTGCCTCCACATTAAGTATCTCCCTTCCACTCCCAGCTTTTCATCTTCCTTTTATCTCCATCAGACTCTAAGTTCCTTGAGGGCAGTGATTATTGTCATTTAGGGATTTGTATCTCCTGAACTCAGCAAAATGACCAGTTCAGCGTAAACGATTGATAAATGTATTGATTAAATTAATTTGATAAAAATCAATGTCACAGTTTGTAAATAGTGAAGCTAAAACTAGCCTGCAGGTCTCCTAACTTCTGGTATACTACTTCTTCAACTAAATCATGAATGCTGCCTAAATTTTGACCTCAGAATTAGTAAGCCTCCTCTGCAAAGAAAGGGTAAAAATGTCAGCATCCTATTTAAAAATGTGAATAATAGAGTATCTAATTATTAGTCATTCATACCACAGGACAGATTAATTTAATTACATTCACTCTCCTCATTTCATTTTAACAAGTAATCCTTAAACTTGATTTGTACCAAGTCCTATTATTCTAGATGTTGGAGATATAAATTTTAAAATAAAATTCCTCCCCTCAAGGAGCTTATATTCTAAGAAGATATAACCTATTAAAAAAAGAAATAAATTTAATTTATGTAGCTACTCATTTTTATGGTACTTTAAGATATGTAAAATGCTTTTTGTATATTTTTATATGAATCTAATGACATTTGTGAATTAGTTGCTTTTATTGTCCCTATTTTATAAACAATAAATGAAACTCAGACATCTCAGGTCTTTCCCAGGGTTCCTCAGATGGTAAAATGTCTGAGGTAGGATTTGAACTCAGATATTACTGACTTTAGATCCTATATTCTTTATCCACCTGCATCCTAGATGCCTGGTGTATGAGACAGAGAGGCAGAGACAGAGACAAAGTTGCTTCTAAGTGAGTAACCAGTTAGTCCCTGGAGGTGGAACATCTAAGCCCATCTAAGATATGCTTTGAGCCTTTTTTAAAGCACTTTTGGCATGTGTTATTAAACACATGCTTGATTTTAAATCCAAGGACTTCATGCCCTACTCAGGGTAATATAATCACCTAATGTCTCATCATCATGTAGTTTGATTCCATTTTTAGTTGGTCCAGTTTCATACCTTCTCAACTCTCATGTCTCCCCTTTGATTGAAGGGCTGGATGGTAGAACACTAAACTTCTCACAAAGCTTTACTTTATTTAGAGGACTAGGAACTTTCCAAGTGACTCTCCACATTCCATCATCAGCTCTGCTTGGTTCCAACTCTAGGAAGCATGTTGTACCTCTCTCTTTTTTCATTTCTTTTTGTGTATCACCTCCCCCCATCAGACTGGAAGCATCTTGGGTAGGGTACTGATTTTTCTTATTTGTATGCACAGCACTTAGCATAGTACCCAGCACATAGGAGGTGCTTAGTAAATATTTATTAAATTAAATCGAATTATTATAAATTAGAAATGGAGTTTTGCAAGGGAGGGATGAGATTGAGGAAAGGATCAATTTTTAGAAAATGGTATTGGACACATAGAAGCAAGTTAATGAAAAACACTTCATTGAGGGGACTGTGGACAAGTAGAGAGCCTGATGAAAATAATTGTTTCAATGTGGCAATATTACATCATCATCATAGCTAACATTTATATAGTTTTTCAAGATTTTCAAGGTACAATATATGTTATTCCATTTGTCTTCACATCAATTTTGCAAAATAGGTTGTATTATCATTTCTATTTTGCAGATGAGGAAACTGAGAGAATTGAAAGGACTTGCCCTAAGTCACATAGGGAACATTCCAAAGAAACAATTCATCTACATTACAACTTGACTAAGGAAGAACCTTGGATCTGAGTTTAAGATTAAAAACCCACTATTGAAATTCTTATTCAGTCCCCTCTTTTTAGAGAGAATAAAACTGAAACTCAGAGAAATTAAAGAGAAAAACATTTTTTTTTAGATTTGGAAATAATAAGTAGAAGAGCTAGAATTCACATTCACACCAGAAAAATCCAAATTCACATTCTCCAAATTCAGACTCCACCAATCTGATAGTCATAATGATGATGATGATGAAGTTTCATTGATTAACTTCTGGCACATTTGGGGAGAGGGGAAGCAGCTTAATTCACATTCTAATTTCTCTGTGCTAAAGTCTATCATTCTCTTTATTGCCATCAGTGACAGTAGTATGTGGATCTTACTTACATCTTGATCACGTGGATTAAAATGATAGATTAATTTTTATAAACTTGTTTTCCCTCTCCTGAAGACAGAATGTATCATGGATTTTGGACTAGAAAGGACCTCAGATCATAAGATCACAAGTCATAAGAACTCAGACGATAGAAGCAGAAATGGAACCCATATGCTCTCATTCCAAATTTATCACCCTTTCTACTATTACATTAGATGATTAATAATTTCCATAAATACCTCAGGAAAGATTTCAGGTATAAATATTCAAAATTAATAGTGATACCAAGTTAAAGGTGTACAAAAGGTTGAAAAAGCTAGACCTCAGCAGAAACATTAAACTTTGAGAAAAAATATGCTGAGATAACTTTATTTCCATAATCTTAACAAATGACCCAAAATTAAAACTAGAAATTATATATATAGGGTAATAATAATAGCTGATGATTTAAAAGTCTGATGATCACTTTATATATATGTGTATACATATATACATATTATATTAACTGATCTAAACAACAACCCTGTGAGATTGTTGCTATAGGTATAGTTTATGTCCTTTGTATATATGAAGAAGTGGAGACTGAAAAACGTTAAGCTATTTGGCAAATAGCTAGTAAGTAGTGTTGGAGATGGAATTTGAGCAGAGATTATTCTATTTCCAAGTTGATGGCTCTATCCATGATGGTTTGCTGCCTCTATAAGATATTCTTTTAAGCGTATTAGAAATTCTGAAATATTAAAGCATGAGTCATTCCTACTAGGATTGAAATATCTGATTTCAGGAAATCAGGGAATTCCAAGGTAGATGCTTAGAATATTTTGCCACACCTTCACAGTTTACAACATTAAGAAATTAATGTTAAATTTAAACATGGCAAAAGGAAATAGTAATTCCTTTTTTAAAGTTGCAAATATAGATGAGGTTTAAATAGCTTCCCCTAATGTGCAGTCTGTTCTAGCAGCAGTCACTCATCCACCACACCACCTACATCGATTCTGAAAAGGATATTAAAAATAACATTACTTACCTACTGTACAGGATGTGACACTGTGTGTGGCAAAGCTATAATGGAGTTCTACAACTGTATAAGGATAAAAAGAACAGTGTGCTATTCACAAATAAAATGATGAAATCAATGAGAAGTTTACAGTGGATGAACTTGAGGTCTTGAAGTTTTATTCAATTAAAAAGCAGGTGTGAAATATAGAGATCACATAAGGAGGGCAAGTTATTACAAAATGCTAATAAAACCAAGTCTCATGATTTTTTTTAAACCCTTACCTTCTGTCTTGGGGTCAATACTGTGTATTGGTTCCTAGGCAGAAGAGTGGTAAGGGTAGGCAATGGGGGTCAAATGACATGCCCAGAGTCACACAGCTGGGAAGTGTCTGAGGCCAGATTTGAACCTAGGACTCCTGTCTCTAGACCTGGCTCTCTATCCACTGAGCTACCCAGCTGCCCCCTCATGATTTTTAAAAACATAAAATTATGGGTACAAGGAAATATGCTCCCCAAAAGCATAGAAATGAGCCAACATTTTATGAAATTATAACCTTTTCTAAAATATCACTGGTGCCTCTGTTTTCCCTATTTAACATAAAATATTTTACCAATAAAAAATTGAGCGAAGTGTAGGGGCTAGAGAAGAATAAAATATAATTATTGGGTGAGGACTTCTTACATTGAGAGAAATTAGTTGAAATATTACATAGGGAATATTACACATGCCTAATTGATTTGTGCATTTTGACTCCATTAAAATCTACAATTTAGTTCAGTGGGGCTAAATACCAGCTTCAACCAGTTTTTTAGTCAATAAGCTAGTCCATTCACTCAGAGCCCTTGAATTGGTGACTCACAAAAGACTATTCACTCTAAAATTTTAAATTTTAGATGTTAATTAGAGCTCAGTATATTAGTCATTTGCTAGTTAAAAAAATCTTAAAGCAAATGAAAAATTAATAGAAATAAATAAAAGATATTGTTCCAATAGGACCATGAATGCAGAGTTAGGAGGAATCTTAGAGCTCTTGTACCAAGAGCGCTGTGTTCAAATTCCCAGACCTGACACTTCCCACATGAATGACCTTGAGGAAGTCAGAAACTTCTCTGCCTGCTTCCATTTATTTGCAAGCAAATATGAAAATCTTTGAGGTCCTCCCAGTTCCATATATAAGATCCTGGTTGAGACCCATCATACAAAAACAAAACAAAGCAAAACCCCTAGATCTTAAGAGATCATATGATTCATTCAATCGATAACACCCTGGTGGAAAGTGGCAGGACTAATATTTGAAATAATGCCCTACAACTTTAAATTCAGCAGTCTTTTCATCATATATTTATTAAGTCCCCATTGTATATCGGAGAGCACACTTGAATCAGGAGGAGATAAGAAACTTAAGTAAAACACGGTCTCTCATATATCAAGAAGTTTACAGTCTAACAGAGGGATGAGATTAACTCTGATAATTATGATATGCAATACTTTTACATGGTAACTGCACAAGGAAGTTATAAAACAAAATGCTATGGAAGGTCTGATTATATTCACTTAGAAAAGTTTAAGTTGCAGAATATTTGGAGATCAGATTCAAAAAGTAAGATAGCACTAGATGATAGAGAAACTTAAAAGTTAGGCAAGAAGACTTTAGGATGAAGGACCTGGAGTAGTCAAAATTTTTATGAAAATTAGAAAATGGTGGTGTCACTGTCAAAGGTGAGATGTTTGGGATGGATACTCTGTGTGTGTGTGTGTGTGTGTGTGTGTGTGTGTGTGTGTGTGTGTGTGTGTTGGCACATGTCTGTTTTCCAGTGCTTTTGAGAAAACGAGTTTGAATTTGACCATGTTGATTCTGAGATGATAGCAGTAGTGATATATCCTTTGGTTCATATGTAGCTGTAACATTTCTTTATATGACTTCCTATTCAGCGATTTCAGTCATGTCTGATTTTTTGTGACACCATTTGGGGATTTTTTTGGCAAAGATACTAGAATGGTTTGCCATTTGCTTCTCCAGCTCTTTTTATATACGATGAAATTGAGGCAAACAGGGCTGTATGATGTCCAGTGTCACACAGCTAGTGTCTAAAACAGGGGTCAGCAATGTATGGCTCTCGGGCCATATCTGGCTCTTTTGAGGGCCAGATATGGCTCTTTCTGCAGGAGCCATAAAGTCAATTTTTTTTTCAGGCGCTGTTACAGGAGCGCGCACTGTGAGCACTGTATGGCTCTCACGAAATTACATTTTTAAAAATGTGGCATTTATGGCTCTCACGGCCAAAAAGGTTTGCCGACCCCTGGTCTAAAATGTATAGTTAGAAATATCTTGAACCCCTAAAACTACATTACCCAAAATTCCTTTCTGTATTACCTAGAATGCTTTTCCTTTTGACCACTTTTGTGTGGTCACATTTGTATAAGTTCTGAGGCTCCGCCTCTCTTTTCCTCTCTTCTCTAGGAGCATGGCTGGGTTAGCACCTTTTTAGCTAGCTTTTTACTTTAGTCGTTATTAATAAACTTTATCAAATATAATACTTTAGTTATTGTATATTAATTTTAAAACCCACAAAAAGTATATTTGAACTTAGGTCTTCCTCTGTCCCTATATGGACCTTTATGTCTACTGAAAATAGACATTCTCTTATTAATACATCTCTTATTAATACATCTACTCAGTATTTCAGTTAACAGGTATTTATTAAGTGTCTACTGTATACCAGGCACTGTTTAAAGAGTTGGAAATATGCCGAAAGACAAAAAAAAATAGTCCATGTTCTCAAGGAACTCACAGTCTAATAGATTCAAATCATATCCATTCACCCTGGTGCAACTCAAGTCTCACTATCTCATCCAGGGGTTTCTTTCTACTTGAACTCCCATAGTATTTATACTTTACGCATGTAACCCATACAATATCTATGATCCCTAATGATTTCTACCTAGTCAACCTTCTTTCTGTAATTAAACTATAAGTTTCTTAAGCCCAAGGATCATGCTTTATAATTTTACTACACTGTTAAAAAAGAGTTTCCATAACCATCTCAAGCATAGTGAAAGAAGGTCCAAAGTAACCACAAAGTGTTAATGAGGTATTAAAATTAAGTATAATGGGATATCTACAACCTGAAACCTTTAAGAATTACAAGCACTTCTCCATCTGAGTTAACTGACAAAACAAAATATCTAAACATGCTTCGTGAGGTTTTAAATAGCTAAATTCTTAGATAAATTTTATGAATCATAGAGTTGAGGAAAATGCAAGTTGAGACCCTAGTGGAAAGGTAGAAGAGGAGAGAATTTCCCTTTTTTCCTCCTTCCATGATATCAATATATAATTTTGAAAGGAAGATATTTGAGTGGATAGGAGACATCTTACTCAACTGGAAATGAGAAATTAAGAAGAGAAAGTACTTCCAGACCCTACAATAATACAAGCTGTGAGTTGTCTTTGCTGCATTAGTGTCCTACAATGCCCATTATTATGATCTGTTCTAAATTTAAATCCACTCATCCGCTAGATACTCTGGGAACTTGAGAGAAAGTGCCCAATAGAAAGCAGTGGGTATTCCATAACTACTCTTCTTGCTACAACACCAGTAATGCCTTTGATAAGAGGTAAATGAATCTAATGGATGATTGTTCATCGGATGTACAATGATGGAGGATCATGAAGGATAGTAAAAGGAACACAACCCCATGATTTACCACTAGAATCTACCTCTGGGAGATAACCCAAAAGAGAAGTGGCTTATTCTGGGATCTCTTCCATCAGGAACTGGATTCTTCTTCATTGTTTTCTTTAGGACTGAGTAAATAGGACTTTTAAAGAGATGATAACTCTGGCTAGCCACAAGAACTCTAGAATTATGCCTTACTCATCTTAATCAAACCCACAGTCTAAGAATTTTAACCACACACTGGCGAATATATTAGGGACCCAAAAATTAGAAAAAAAATCTCAGTGCAATCAACACATTATATTCCTAACATATGCATATAACTCATCCCATGATAGAGATGAACTAATAGGATACTGGTATTCAGCCTAATCCTTATACCATACCTTCTCATTTTGTGTGATTCTTATAAATACTTTCCCATAAATCCTACAAAGAGTAACTATACTGGAGACCTTTTTCTAGGACTAGCTGAGAATATAGAGAATATTATTGTTCTTGGAGTTATAAGTTAGAAGATTTGGATTCAAATTCTGTCTCACAAAGTTATTAGGTGTGTTTTTCCCCATGCTCGCCCGAAAGAATATAGACTTTAATGAAACTAGAATCTCTGTTTTTCTATCCTGTGTACTTACTGTAATGTCTGGTTTGTAATAGATACTCAATAAAAGCTTGTTTATCACTTGATTAATTTTGCAACAGTAGGAACATGATTTAACATTCCCAGAGACTTCTTTCCTCTTTTTGTAAGATGAGAATAACAGTATTTATATGACCTACTTGCAAGATTTATTGAGGAAAGTGCTTTGAAAATCTAGGTTTGTGAAGGTTTTATTATTTTTGTTTGGCATAATAACTTTAGCAATTAACAATAAATACTTGTTGACTGATAATCCATGATTGTTTTTGCATGGATTGAGCTATATCACATATTTTCTACTCTATATTTCCATTTAGAACTACAAATAAAAGTCTTATGACACTGCAAAGAGAAAAAAAATGTCTTTACTTAATGTAAGTACAATGTACCTTTGGGAAGTGGTTACCAATTCCTATGCTTTATGAGATAATTTTAAAGATAATGGAAACATAAACATTGACAAATCTGAGAGAAGCCTTTGTAGTCATCAAGCACAACTTTTTTTTTCTTTTACAAATGAGAAAACTGAGACTTGAGGTCACACAGACAGTAAGTACTTGGCAAAGACTCTCAGCAGGCAGATTCTCTGACTCCAAATCCAGCACTCCTTTCACTTTTTGTAGGAAGATTCATAGGAACACTCATAGACATCATAGACATCATCCTTATCCTTACTTTCATAATCATCATCATCAATAAAATTTGTATAGCTCTTTAAGGTTTGCAAAATGTTTTACAAATATTGCCTCATTTTTTTTCTCACAAGAACAATGAGAGAGAAACGCTATTTTTATTATCTTGTAGTTATGCCCGTATACTCTTCCAAGAAGAGGACTGATCACGTCACCCTTCTGCTCAGTTGACATCAATGGCTCCCTATGACCTTCTAAGATCAGATATAAACATCTTTAGCATTTAAACTTCTTTACAGCTTGAACCTCCTTTCTAACCTTTCCAGTCTTCTTATAATTTAATCTTTACCTATATTTTGTAGTTCAGCTAAACTACTTCCATATAAGATATTTCATCTTCCATATCCATTTCCCAGGCCTAACCTCAGCTTTTTTGAATACTTGGTTTTTTTAAGATCCAGCTTAAATATGTTTCCTGATCCTCTCCTTCCCCAAAGGTACTAGTATTTTATTTTTTCCAAAATGGCTTTAATTTTATTCAATATGTGTTTTATATATACTACAAATTATCTCTCCCAATGGAATGAAAATTCCTTGAGCCAATGGTCAATTTTACTTTGTCTTCATATCTACAGTTCTTGGCCTGGCAGTTGGTATGAAGAGAGCACAACTCCAATGAGCTGGCCACATTGTTCTAATGCCAAACGCCTGTTTCCCTTAAAGATTATTTTATGGAGAACTCCCACAAGGCATGTATGAAATAACCTGATCATTTTGGTGATGAACTAGAGAACATGTTTGTAGCCAACTTTTTATCATCCAGCCTGAAACATCAAGGAATTCTAGTACCCAATTATGGGAATTTGTACAGTTCACCAAAACCAGTAGCCAAGTGTGGATAGAGGAAAAAAGAAAATAAAAATATAGTACAAAAACTTTCCTTCATTTTAGGTAAAATGAAACAGATTGGCAAAAGCAAAGTGCTGGAAAGCAATAACAGGATATTTTCGGATTCAGAAGATTTCATTTTCTCCATCTATAATTCAAAATTACTACCATTATTGGTAGATAGGGAAATAATTATAATATATTCCTTGAATAAAATTCTTATTGTGTCTTTGGAATAAAATTACTTTTTTAAAATAATAGTTGTTTCTGTAGACTGAAAAATGTTAGAATTCATTGAAATATACTTCTTCAATCTGACACTGATACAAATTTCTGGGATTCTCTCCCCCTTCCAAGAAAATTATCATTAATTCATTTTCAGTTGTGTTCTACTCTCCTTCACCCCATTTGGGGTTTTCTTGGCAAAGATACTGGAGTGATTTACCATTTCCTTCTCCACCTCATTTTACAGATAAGGAAACTAAGGCAAATAGGATTAAATTATTTGCCCAAAGTCACACAGCTAGTAAGTGGCTGAACTCAGATTTGAACTCAGGCTTGGATTTTATCCATTGTGCCACTTATCTGAGTACATGTGTCTGTATGTATACACGCAGGTGTGTATATTTATATATGTATATTATGCATGTTTTATAAACACATTTATCTATGTGTAGATACATCTATATATCCCTTTTTAAAAGTTTACTTTAGTGTTATTTTTGTTGATTTAGTTATATCCAGGATTATAGATTTAGAACTGTGAGATACTTTAAAAGTCATCCAGTACAACCCCCTCCTTTTCAGATAAAGAAACTGCAGTCCAGAGAAATTAAGTGATTGCCAAAGGGCATACAGATAATACAGGTAAATGACAGAACAAGTATTTGTGCCTGGGATCTATGCCCCAAATCTGTTACTATTTCCACTGTTTCAAGTCAAAAGACAGATGCCTGAATAGGACCCCAGAGAAGAAGAAAAATCAGCCAATCTTCCCACCTCCCCTCCCTACCAACAAGCTATTATTTTCTAGCCATATTATCTTTATGTGCTACAATCATTCTGGAATTATTCAGCAACACTAGGGTTTGTGGCAACTTCCTAAAATCACACAGCAAAGCAATTGTGTAAAATGATCTGTTGTTTTTTTCCTTAAAAAGAAAGGGAGGTCTCCAGTTTGTTGGTCTGCTGACACACTTAATAATGCTCAGGTAGACAATTAAGTGTGTAAGTGAGAATAATGTAGCTTCTTAGATGCAAAAGGGAAAAATTTCTGCCGATGGCCACTGGGCATGCTTAACTCTGACAGTTTGGTTTGCTTTTCTGTAGGAGAAAACAGGGAAAATGAGAGGAGAAAAAAATCAGGACATGACTATTTCTGGACAAGTATTCAACATAAGAAGAGACAGACAAAGAGACAATAAAAGGAAAGCCATCAGGAGTATGAACTGGACTGACCCTGAGCTAAAACAGTTGTTCTGTCTACCTTCCCTCTTCTTTCTCCCTCCTTAAACTGTATATTATTTTTCACTGGTTCCCTTGTCTCCCACCTCATCCCTTAATCTCCAAACTCAAGGAAGCTCTTATGTTGTTTAAAATACAATGTTGGTTTTTAATGCAGAACTTGTGCCTTGAGTCCACATTCCAAAACCTTTGTCCATTAAGACAAGTCTAATCAGAGCAATGGTGTGTTTCTTTTTTTACTTTATTTGAGGACCTGTAAAGAATCCAGGGACTTAGAGAAAACCACCTTGGGCAACAGAAATGAATGAATTTGTTCCCATGGGGTGCTGGGGAAGTGCCTCTTAAGTGCATAGTGGCAGGAGTGAACATGGTGAGGCATAATAACATTTTAAAGCAAAAGCCTGGAATTTGAGGTCTTCCCCAGTCAGGCATGCTTTTTGTATTTCACCATGTGAACCTAATCACAACAGGTTTGGGAGCATTATCTAAGGAATCCTCAATTTCTAGTCATATTCATCTCCTAGTACTCTGCTCATTCCTTTCTCCTGAAACAAAACTATCAGTGGAATAAGGATCATAACCAATATCCCATTGATTCCTCTCTTCTGAATAAGCAAGCTTTTTAATCCTTAATCTTTATACACAGCAAAAAAGGAATAGTTAAACTAGTGAAATTTGCATTTTGTCAGTAAGTCTTGAATTGTCAGTAACTACTATGAACGACAATCTCTGAAAAGGCTCAGAATCAGTGCATAGTTTGCTGTTCTTACCCAACTCCATAACCTATATAATTATAGCTTTGATGTTGAGAGGAAAGTAACTATATAAGAAGCTAATAACAAATGAATAAGTAGAATGAGACTAATAATAAATAGATAAGCAGATAGATAGATACATAGATACATAGATACATTCATAGATAACATGTATATAATGCTTTAAAGCTTATAAAGCATATTATAGATTATCTCATTTAATACTAACAATTCCCTTAAGAAAGGTACATTTATTATTTTTTTTTTTTGGATCTTGCAGATAAGGTAACTGATGCCAAGAAAATTTAACTGACTTGCTCAGTGTCAGACACTACTAAGTATCTGAATCAGGATCTCAACTCAGATCTTCCTGCCTTGAAGTCCATGATGCTACCAAACTGCCTGGCTAGTCTATAGTCAGGGATAGTCCTATGTACAATCTGATTAGTCATTTACCCACATGACTTGATTAATGGAATACTCGGAAGTTTCACCTGCATAAACTGACATCCCCCATCTGTTTTCCATGATACTATTGAGACAATCATTCCATAAGCATTTATTAGCCATCTGCTACGTACCAGAAATTATGCTAGATCCTGGAAATTCAAAGACAAAAAAAAAAAAATAAAACCTTCCCTGCCCTCAAAGGACATACATTTTATCCTGTACCCTGAATTTACAACATAAATACATAGATACTTGACTTGAGAAAAGGGGCATTAGCAGTTGTCAGTTTAAGAAAAGATGTCATCTATGAATAAGATGGTGCTTGATCTTTTAAGAAAAAAAAGGATTTATGGAGGTAAAAAGGAAGTACATTCTAAACTTTGGAAGGAGTCAGTATAAAGACCCAGAAATAGACAATGGAGTAAAATATCAACTTATCGTGTAGGGTGATGAACCTTGAGTCAGGAAGACCTGAGATTTTTCTGAAATTATTTTCATATCTATATGATAGCTATAATAATAGAATCAATTTCACAAAGTTGTTCTGAAAATCATATAAGAGAACCCATGCAAAGTTTTCATAAGTCTGAAAGTCCCATGTAAATTTCAGGTATTTGAATCATTTCCTTACTCTCCTACCTGATATTAAATTCTAGTCATTAGTGCCTCCTTTGGTTAAAAAACAAGGAAGGGTGGATTAGTTATAGAAGACCATAATTACAATGCACATATGGTACCTAGAAGGGTAAAAGGAAGTCCTCTAACCTTTCTCCTTTAAGATAACTTTTAAAAATAAATCAATTATCCCTTTAGGAATACTGAAAGCCTGAAACTGATGAAATGAATTAGAATACAGGAAAATAGAAAATATAAAGAGGGAATGGCAGTGGCCAAAGAACATGGGAATAAGAGTAAGGCAGCCTCAGGAAGGACACTTGGTTGCAGAAGAGAAAGGATCACAGTAAATAACATTTATAAAGATGATTAAGCACTCAGAATGGGTATTCAGAGGAGGAAAGAGGATGCTATGAAAAAGAGTTCATAAGAAGGGTTCAAGCAAAAAGGGAGAATCTATGGCCTTGCTAATAGAGTCAATAGTGATAGAGTGGGAATGATTTCCAGGGAAAGGATCAGGTTAAAATAAGGTGATTTATCACACTTCACAATGTTGCCTGACTGTAGAATATTTACACAGAAAAAAAATGGGGTTTAGATATCAATCCTAATTATCATTATAATTATTACTATCCAGGGGGGTCAGGCTATTTCTTAAAATACAGGAACATAATTAACAGATTCAGAGCAAAGAGAAACATATGGGAAATGACAGAAAATGAATATGGTAAATTGGAAATGAAAAATTAGAAATATAGTTTTAAATTTGACATCAGAGCCTAAAAGATATTTAGTTTTCTAAGGATGTATCACCACAAAACTGTATTCCTAGTGCATATAGATTAATAGATATGGATAGGATATCCTACATTTGCAACTAAATTCTTACGACAAATCATACACACACACACACACACACACACTCTCTCTCTCTCACACACACACATATGAAACATGACAATTTTTTTTCTATACCACTATTTGAAATAGCAGCCTACCCAAATCAATGTCTGGCCATTCTTGTAGCAATTAATCTTTGTTTCCATCATTTAAAAACACTCAACCATAGACTATATAGCAAAAGCAATATGTACCCAATATTTATGTCTTTAAATATTTTTCTCATTTCATCATCAGATGTCATGGCTAAAGAATGTGTCAGCAAGTGATCAATCGATTCCCTCAAAGTCAGGATGAGGTCCTTGGCATATCAAGTCAAAAAAAAATATTAATATGGTCTTAATATGTGCCAGGCACAATGTCAAGCACTGAGGATGCAAAAACTGGAAACAGAAACAAATCCCTGCCTTCAACAAGCTTACAGTCTAACGAGGAATATAAAATACAAAAAAGGAGGGAATACCTGGCAGTCTGACATATCCATCCACGGACATAATGTCCCAGGGACAAGGAGGTCAGGAGAGAGAGAGAGTCAGAAGCAGAGGTGAGGGAGGAAATGAAGAATGAGTGGACTTTGTGTGGTGACCACAGACAAGATTTCCAAAGAATAGGCAAGCACAGAAAGCTTGAGATCAGCAGCCTTGAAGAAAATGTTTACATGAATAAGATCACAAATCTTTAGATAGTTTTTGGAGAATCGGGAAATTTTTTTATACTGCATATTGGTTCCAAAGCAAAAAGAATGGTAAGACCTAACTAATGGGGATTAAGTGACTCACTCAGGGGCAAACAACTAGTTAGAGTCTGGGGTCAAATTTTAACTTTTAAGTCTGGCTCCCAATCCATTGAGCCAATTAGCTGCCTCTGAATTTAAGAACTTTTAAGAAAAGGTTTCTAAGGACTCTATGGGAATTGGGTACAACTCACAGAATAATAAATATTGGCTGGCATTTACAAAGTGCTTTACAAATACCATTGTATTTTATCCTCAAAACAACTCTCTGAGATAAGTGCTATTATTATCTCCATTTTACAGAGAGAGGAAAAGAAAACAAACAGTTTAAAGTGACTTGTCCAAGGTCACAGAGTCAGAAGTATCTGAGGCTGGATTTGAATTTAGTTTTTCCTATTTCCAGCTCCAATGCATTGTCCCACCTAGGTGCCTGGGGACTAGATATGAATTAACTAACATTTATGCACGTTCATGCTAGTGAAGGACTTGATGTTCTAATTTAAGTTTCTTCTGTTGTTCTGGAAATCTTTTACGTTATTTCTGATTTTAGATGACAAGCTGTCAGAGGGCAGGCCTCAACTAATTTTTATCCAGGCCACAGGGCAATTATAATGATTATATTCATTTAAACACTCTAAAATATAACTAATACAAGGACAATAGGATTGAAATACTATTAAGTTTATAATCAAAAGATTATATTTTGTGAACTTTGCCGTTCCTCCTTAATGATTCCACTCTATTTATAATTCCACTCTATCTCTAATTTTCTCAGTCATATAATAGGAATTATTATTTTTATTACTACTAATAGCACTACTACCATTTCTACTAGTAAAAATAATAATGAACATTCACATAGTGCTTACAATCTGCCAGGTAATGTGCTAAGTACTGCAATTAGTATTACAAATATTAATACTCCGATTACAACAATTATTATATCATCTGATCTTTACAACAACCTGGGGAAGTAGGTATCCTTATTCTCATTTTACAGATGAGGCAACTGAAGCAAATGAAAAAGTCAAGTGACTTGCCCAGGGTCACACAGCTAGTAAATACTTGAAGTGGTCTTGGAGTTCAGGGCTTCTTGATTTGAGGCCAAGAACATTTAAGCCACTGCACCTATTAGCAGCCTAAGAAGTATACCATAGATAACACTCTGAGCATCTAGGAGCCCATACATGTGGAAGAATTTTACAGCTTTCTGAAAAACAATGGAGATTTTAAAACTTTATTTATTGCAACTATGAACTGACTACTTACATTTATAAAGACAATAAGGCACTTAAAATAGGGATCTGAGTGGGGGGCAGAGGGGAAACATTAAAATGAGCAAAAATGAAAATCTATAACCTCGCTAAGAAGGTCAGTATAGTTAGCGGTGGGGGGTTGATTTTCAAGGAAGGGATTCTGAGAAATTATTTTTGCCGTCCCAGAGATAGTTATCAGGCACACAAAAAATATATATTAGGTACATAAGAAGGATCTGAAGTAAAATCCATTTGTTTCCAATTTAGGTAATATCTTAAATTCCCCCCAAATGAATTTAGATCTTTAAGAAAGACTATTTTGTATGGCTTTCCATAAAAAAGCAATTTATCAGCCCCACTATGCTTATGTAAGATAATGAAATATAAAATGAATAAATCTGTGTGTCTAGATCTCATCTCACCTATATGTATATACATGTGTATGAACATATAAATATACATAGGAGCATGTATGTATGTGTGTAGCACATATGTATTTATGGAGTTTCTATCCCCCTCTGACAACTCTTTTCCATTCCATGACTCTTTCAGATGATCTGGTAATAAAACAAAAACAGCCTTCTCTAAAGGCAAAAAGGTAGAATTCAGTCTTTTGGCATTTGGGTATCTTCTACATCTGTGTATGAAGGAATCTGGGGAAAACACCTGTTAAAGACCTTCCATTGTAAATCAATGGCCAGGATAAGCTCTACATGTCTGTCCATTGAGCCATATGATTGTCCTGTAATTGAATATTGTATACACTACAAGATACTCTGGGTAGGATTATGTGGGGAAAAAAATTAAGAGCATATCGGTAAGGCGATTAGCTAGAAATTTGTCAAATAAACAAGTGCTAATAATATACAATCCTATACTCTACTTTTGCAAATCTGTTTCTGGAGATTCAAGACATTTCCATAAAATAGGAGAAATAAGCACTCTTCCCAACTCCATGGAGACACAGGAAAGGAGCCAATGATAAGAATCAATGAAGTGAGATAAATATGCGTGCTGAGAATTGAGATAATATATTGGGCCTCAAAAACTCCTTTAAAGCAAGAGGATCTGTAGTCATAGTCCTTTCTTTTTGGTCCTAGGACCTTAATTTTTTTTTTTCAAAGTACTTTTCTTGTCCAGTTCAGCTCTGCCCACATGATAGTAAAATGGACACAATTTTCTATTTTTTATAGTCATTTTCCTTAAATTACACTGCTAATTCTGGACGCATAATGTTTATGTGAGAGGCAGTACTATCATACATAGAGTACTAGAGTCAGGAAGTTCTGGGTTCAAATTCTGGCTCTGGTTCTAATTGGAGAATTCCAGTGAGTTATAACCTCTTATTGCCTCAGACATCTCTCTTAATCAAAAAGTGGTTTCCATTCATTTGGTGGAGGCTTTTCCACACTAGAAGTTCCTCACACTGAAGAAATCACAGCTTCTTTCACATGAGGAGCCAATGCATTAAGGACGTAAAAGACACAGGAGGCAATGTGGTACAGTCTAGGGGATTTAGAATAAGAGAACCTAGATACAAATCCCAGTTTAAATACCAAGTCCTTGTGTAACATGAGCCAAGTCAGATATCTTCTTTGAATCTAGGTTTCATCATCTGTCAAAGGAGGGGATTGAACTATAAGTTCTTTAAGATCCTTTCCAGCTCTGAAGTCTGCAGTTAGTTAAAAATGACAGTTAGACAGTCACCTAGCCTTGAATCGTCAGAAACCAAAACAAGAAACAAGTTCTAAAATAACTCAGAATCAACTAATGTGTGCATTCATATTCTTAATTATTCATTTGACTTAGTGATTGATTTATGACAACAAAATCTGTGATAACATAATTACAGATACCTACATACCAAAGTCCCCATGAAAGGAAACAGTCTCCTGTATAAAAATAAAATCTCAAGAAATACAATCAGCTAAAAAAATTTCCCTGGTTACCATGAATTTAAGGCTACTGAAAATATTTTTATCTAGTTATTTACAACACTCTAACATTAAGCTTCCTTAGCAAATCAATGAGATTACAGGAACCGGAATGTCTTAGGGGAGAGACTTCCCACACTAGAAGTTACCTATTTAGATGAAGGCACAGGACCTTCACATATTAAATATTTGTGGAAAATGTCTACTCAAATTAGAATTGTGATTCAGTAGCTAAAGAAACAGGATTCATTTCTTAAACTTTCTTAGTCTCAAGTTGTTGCCTAACTACCTAAACATATTAACTCCTTTATGACTCCATTTGCCTCTTAACTTTAATGGATGATATAGAGTTCTTATTCTTCTCTATGCTCTGAAGATGTTTAAAATATATGTGATTAACCCTAGTTAGCATAATGGTAGTGAAATGTCACTGCATTCTTTCTTTTTGGGGGAATCCTGATATGAGGATTGGAATTTAATAATAAAAATGCTGACACCACCTTATCTAGAGCTGCACAAATGGTGGCACCTTAATTATCTTTTACAACTCGAGCACCACTAGATAACTTGCTACTTTTTAATCATATTAATCAGTATGCACTTGGATATTTCAATTGCCATGAATTATAAATTAGTCTGCTTTATAAACACAAGAAATTTGCCAAGTACTAAAGATCATATCTGTTGTAAGACAAGTATAGCCCAAACACTTCAGTGTATAACAGGCTAAAATATTTTGAAATGAAAATGTTAAATAGATCCTCAAAGTTTAGTTATTCTTGGAGATGGGAAATCTTTTTAGTTATTTTAGGAGTCACAAGGATTTAGACTAGTCATTAGAAACATGGCATTAGATTAAGCAACACAAGTTCTTAAAAGAATGCACTATGATTTAGGAATATTGTCTATACTTGACCAAATCTCTTGCTTTTGCTGGGCGGAAAAAAGAAGAACCTGTCAGTAGCTTCTATTTTTAAGGGAGGTGGTATGAATGTTCTTCAAATGTCTTTTCTCCTCTAACATAAAATGGCAGTAGAACATAGTGGAAAGTATTATATGGAAAATAGTCCACAGCTTTATACTGGGGGGAAAAAACGCTTCCCCATTAAAGAAGCCTTCTATTTAGTGCTTCTACCCCCTGCAGCAATCTGAAATGTCATAACCAGTTGGGGTTTGATAATCCCTTTCTAAAGGAAACAGTAACCTGTGAAGTATGATTAAGATCATTGAAGCCCTTTTTCTCAAATGTAAGTGCATAGTCTTGCAGCAAAATGCCTGCAAATCCATGTGTATGTTTCCTGTACTGACTTGCTCATATACTACCTTCTCCTTTTCACCCCTCAAAATTATTTATTTCCATACACAATTGAGTTTGCAAAACCTTCTCTAGAGCAATCTACTGTTTATGACATTTGTGTGACTTAAGTCACAGAAACAGCCCTCCAAGTAATTCCTCAAATAATAAAGTAAGGGATATGAAAAAAGACCATGCCATAGAAATTTCTGCATATAATCAGAGATATGAACTGAAGCCTGTGAGCTGCCATAGTGTTATTCTGACCCCTGAAGGATGGAACCAGGAGTTAACTTCACATCCAGTTTCCTAGTTGTTCAATAGACAATATGAATATCAAGCCTTAAACTACATTAGTATTATTTATTAATATCTGAGTATGTCTTGAGAGAAAAAAAATCTTCATTAGTATTTAAACTTAAGACTCTAAATAAAAGTACAGCGCTCTGAGGTTGAAAACAAACCTTCTCAAAGTTAACAAGATGTATGTAGAATATTAAAAACTGAACAGTATAGGGCTGAAGAGAATGTCAAGAAAAGGCAAAGAGGATGGGAGTGTAAGGGAAGAGGAGATTCCCCCTCACTTCTCCCTAATAGAAAAATCCTATATAGGCCTTCTTTGTAAATTGAAATCACACACACACACACACACACACGCACGCACACAATTTAAAAAAGGGCACAGGCAGGTGTTAATAAGATAATTCCATTCAGGAGTTAAGGTTTCTTCTGGGTTACATTTTCAGAAAATGTAACCATAATATGTAGAAAACAGGTTTCTCAAAAAGTGTGATGTCCAGGGAGGTTGATAGAGTACTTTTATGGTAATTGTTATTATTTAGAGAAAGGCATAATTCCATATGAAAAATAGGGTAAATGGTGCTTTATTATGCAGCATTTCTTCCTATCTAAATAGAAGATGATCTACCTATTCATTCATCTGGCAAAAGTCACAGGCTGCTGCAACATGTCTTTTGAGTCCTTAAATAATTAAAACTTGAACATGTATCGCTCTTTTTTCCCTGGGATTTTGGTGAATGGGTAATTTACATGTTTTTTTTTTAATTTAGCAAATAGATTATGATATTACCTTTGAAGACTTTGTTTTCCTTTTTTTTTCTACAAATTAAAACAGGCCAGGAAGAGATAGTTAAAAGAAAGCAAGCAAGCCCCCAAAGCACTCATCTCTAGATCATGGAGGAAGCAATAACAATTTTTAAGAGCTGCCACTACCAGCCTGAACCCACCATGAAGCCCTACCTTTTAAAACTGCTAGAAGGGTGACCAGGAAATGATTCTTTTCACAGTTTTCATTTCAATTGAGTTTTTGCCTTTGCTGAGTGATCGTCGTATATTTTTAAATCACAGGGTAGAGAGCCATGACCTTGGTGGGGTGCACCCAGTCCCGACAAGGCAACGGGACATTCGGGACAACATTGCAGAGTGCTTTCTGACTCTCCACGGGTGTGGCTGAAATGGCCACAGTGCAGCCCAGGAGCTTTTTGTGATCTGCTGTCCCGGAGAACTCACTGTGAGAAAACTCACGTTAAATTGGCCAGGAAGAGATCAGGGTTTACTGAAGCCCTGAAGCTAATCTCTGTGCCCTCCTTCCTTCTCCAGCTGTCACAAGCATTCAAAAGTTAAACTGGTGATTGATACACTGAGAGATCATCTCCTCTCACTATCGCCGACTGAAGACCGCTGATGTAATGAAGTTACATAATAACCGATTATGCACGACTACCATCCATCACAGATCTGCATCTCTTCTCCCCTCCTTTATTGATGAACCAGCCAGGTGAAAGAGAGGATGCCTTTTTCCTCTCTACAAGCATAGATATAGACATATACTGTATATATCACTTTAGCATTGCAGTACAGTGCACCGAGCAACGTCATCAGCATCGATTCCCCCCCCCCTCTCCTCCCCCCACCCCCCCTCCAACCCCCCTTCCAGTTTTCCAAACTGAATATGCTTAACCGTTCTCAGGGCTCCGGTCCCTTTAACTTTTTACTGTAAGGGTAAAATAGATGAAGCAGACAGGGCACTTCAGGCTGAACATTAACAGAAGTCTTTAATTGCCTGCATTTCCCAGGCTGGCTGCATATGAATAAGAGGCTAGGTTTAAGGTCTTCACTTCCAAACCTTCAACTCCCCTACACGTGGGTCTAGGCTTCGGTTATTTAGGGTATTGGGTAAATAAGGGATTATTGGGATGCTGATTCTGGGAATCACGGAAAACGGATGACTTTTAATATTATGTTCCACTATTATTATTCTGTTAGAGCCACCATTTTCTAGTTGACAATTTTCTTACATTTTTTTTTCCTGGATGATAATCGAGTAGAATAAAGGGGGGGGGGGGAAGTATAGAGGGGCACTTAATAATCCTCAATAACCACAACCTAAAAAACAATTAAAGGTGATTACCATCTTAAAGTTTAAGAACTTGCCCAGGCTGTTTCACCAGTAGTTCCATTGCAGCTATGAGATGCAGCAGAATGCCGCACAGAGTTGAAAACATATTTGTTTTAGTGAATGAAGAGTAGCCCATTTCATTTTTAAATCGGTTTCCTCGCTAAGTGCTCCTTTCACTCGTGGGTTTCCTATTCAGAATGTAGGAGCCACAAATATTGCATCCAGACAAAGAGTGTTTACCGGGAATAAATTCAAGCCACTCTTCCATATCAAGATAATTGAGGGGGAAAAAATGTGATGCTTTGATTCATCACGAAATGCACTTTAAAAAGCGGGGAGGCAACTGCAGTTATTTCATTCACTGCCAATAATGGCCAGATCACACATATCAATGTAATGCAGCAATCAGGAAAGTACCCATTTCAATTACAAACCACCAAGTTTCATAACGCCACTAATGGGTTTGCATAGATAAAATGACCTTACCCACAGTCTTCCAAAATATTCCGATCTTGGTATCAGTCAATAAGGTAATTGTTGGTCATCACAATGCGTATTCAGAGAATCCACGTTTTACTCCCGTGTGTGTGATTTTTTTTTTTGCTAGCAATTAATAATGCGAACAAGATACCCATTCACAAGTGCCAAGTTCACCATAAAAGCCGATAATTCCATATAGATCTTCCCTCAGAAGACTGTCTTCTGTTAGTTCTCAAAGTGCCCGTTTGTTCAGTGAAGATACGATCCAGGTGTGAAGCAGTAATAAAAGACCAGGGGAAAGAGGAGAAACCAACAGACCAGGAGGGACACAGAAAGGAGAGGAGAGGAGGAAAAGAAAAAAAGAAGAAGAAGCTAAGAAAAAGAAACGGAATTAAATAACCGAACAAGTCAGTGAGCTCTGTGGCAAGAGGAGTCCTGGTCGCAAATCTTCTCTGTGCATGGAGCCTTTCAAAGCCTCCTAGTGCCCATGTAAAATTTCCAGATCCGGGATGCAGCCATAAGAAAGAAAGAATCCTATGTATATTTCACAAGTATCCTGCAATAACAGATCCGATGGGGTTTTCCTTGTACTGTACTGCTATGTGGAAGCACACAACCCCTGCTGTTTGGAAGGATGTCTCCTGGGTCCTAGCACTCTATCCAACAGCCCCCAAAAATGATTTGGGGGGGGGAAAGCAGTTGTGCATTTGCCCTGAATGATGCTAATCTTTAATGAAAATGACAAAGGAATAACAAATAACAAGAGGTCTTGATTAATAGCTACAATCCACTCCAAATATCCCAAGGAAGAAGGAGCGAGAGGGAGAGAAAGAAACTGCAATGCATAAATGATTCCAGTGTTTCTACAAGATCAGTTCATTTGATTGAATGCATTCTCTGGTTTGCTGCAAGTCATAAAGAAGATACTGTTACTGCCACCCCATGGATATTTTAGTACTAGCCAATCCACACATAACCACCGCTTTGCGAGCTTTAGTTTAAAAGGTTGGGGGCGGGGGGTAGGGGGGGACGGGCTGGATGGGGGTTATAGGAGAATCTTTTGGAAAGGATCTTGGGAAATCTGAAATTACAGGAATCTGTCCTTCCAGACAAATTCAGAGGATCACATTTCCATTCTACGTCACTCCTGCCCAGGACTTTGGTTCCCTTCGATTTTGTATTGTGACCCCCCCTTCTTCGGGGTTTAGAGAGGAAGGGGAACAGCCGTCTGACTTATGACACACTCATAAGTAACCTCCTGATGATCGCGTTCTCCCTTGGTAAGGGCTTAAATTGTAGCTGGCACACAGTAAGCAAAAATGAGGCCATTGTCACTATGTCTTTAAGACCAGTATCCAACCAGGGGGCTGCTTTCCAGCCTCCAGCTCACAGTGATAATAGTTTCTAAAGATAATTGTTTCAGAGTATAAAGCTCTGTGTTAAGTATGTAAACTAAAAGTGTTTGGCCTTTAGACCATTAACTCTTTGTAATATTCCTTTGGGGACTGAGATGGTGTTTTGACTTGTATGCCTTAGTTTAGGGAAACAGGATTTGGGGGTAAAGGAGAAAAGTGAAAAGGAAGGGAAGTGGGGAAGCAGGTGCCCATAGGTTGATTGAAAAAGGGCTTTCACTCTCCATTGAACTCCTCCCCCCTGCCCCAGTCTTTTGATATAGGAAAAGATATTTTGCTGTGAAGTTTGTGAAAAAGCAAAAGTAGGGGAACCCTTGTAGAAAAGGGAGGAGAGAAGGAGGGTAGACTAAAGTATGACTGGGATTCATAACAGGAGTTATCCAGCCAAACTTTCCCATTTCTTAGATTTTGAAATTGTAAAGCTTTGGCATGAGATATTCAGAACTGAATGTTTTTGTTTGACATTTACTATAACTGAGTAATGTAGGTGAGCCAGAGCAGCTAAAACATAGAAAAGAATAGACTTTCTGAGATGTATTCCTTCCCTTGGGGAAACACACACACACACACACACACACACACACACACAATTTGGCAATCCGGTTATGTCCAAAAAAACCTTATGTTATTCTACAGTTTTCAGGTATTGCTCATTTGGGTATTATTTGAGGGTACAAAAGAAAGCAACACAATGTCCTTGAGCTTATACTCTAATCATGAAGAAAAATAAAGGCAAAAAAGATACAATGAAACAATGTTGAAGCTATGGGTAAGGTATGATTAATGAAAACAAAATATGTAATATACCTAGGCAAAATGGAAGAATTATTAAGAGATAGTTGCATTTTAAATTAAGTTATTCAAAGAAAACCTTCGTTATTCCTCATTTCCATAGCAATAAATTCCAAATTTTTTTAAACCTCCCACATAAGAATTTCCATAGTCCATTCCCAACCTATTTTCCAACCTGTTCTCATACTACTCTATCTCATATAATCCATGATCCTGCTAGAAATTGGACTTGTTTTACCTTTTCTAACCACATACTTGCCCTTTTTATTTACTATCCCTGAACTGCATTACCTTTCTTCCTTTTTAAAAAAAAATCTGTCGCAATCTTCTCTAATGCTTTAAGGTTTGGTACATACCAATCTCTCTTTTAGAAATAGCCTCTCACCATCTCTGTCTGATAAAATTCTGCCCATCCTTCAAGGACAAACTCCAGAATCACAGAATCTAATTGGTGCAAGGGACTTCAGTGGTCATCTACTCCAACCCATACAGAGAAATAAGCCCTGCTATCATATATATCCATTCTGTGGTGATCCAGTTTCTGCTTGCAGACCTCCAAGAGGAAGAAACTCACTGTCTTTAAAGGCAAGTCATTCTAGAATATTTCTGAAAAGCTCTTAATTTGGGGGAAGTCCAATATCATGTTCTCTAGAAAATATGATCCCTACTCCCTCCTTCCCTTTCCCTAGATTGAAGTAGTTCTTCTCTCCTCTAACGTTTCAGATTATTTTGTTCACTCCTATGGTACACCACTTCTGTTTCTATCATAGTGTTTGCATACATTATATCTTTCTAGATTGTAAATTCCTTGATGGCAGGGATTAAACTATACTCATTTTTCTACCTACAGTCCTTTTAGCAGGTAATAGATATTTATGGATGAATTTCATTAAAGTCAAGTCTTGTTGATTGGAGTGAGTTTTTAATTGTATCTTAAAAGAAAGAGGAAAAGTTTTCTTATCTCCACGTTTTAAATTTAAGAGGTATCTATTCAAAAGTTTGCAGAAATTAATTATTTTATTTTCCCATCCTGCTAACTCTCCTGCCCCCTTGTTCAGACACTGACCAGCAAAACCAGAAGAAATTGTTCTCTTTTTCCAGGTTCCATACTCTTCTCCTGGACCAGAGGAACAAGGGAAAATTTACTGCCTTCAGTAGTCAAATACATTCTTTGAAATTAAATTTAATTTCTCTTAATTCTTCTACTTGATCCCCTTTCCATTTTCATCCTTTCTCTGATTTGAAGCTGAATCCATTTAAGGCATAGAGTTAGAATAGGTATTGCACAAGTAACTCCATTGATGTAGAGAAGACCCAGGGAGGAAAAATTAAAAACTAACCATGACAAAAAAAATTGCTCTAGTGGAATATTGTGCTGAGAATCAAATACCAGGATTTTAGCCAAAACTCTTTTAGCCCCAAAGCACTTTCTGAGCCTATGCAGGTCATCACCCTCCCTACAAGTAAGAATACAAAAAAAAATTAAAAACTAAACATGACGAAAAATGCTCTAGTGGAATATCATGCTGGGAATCAAATACCAGGATTCTAGCCCAAACTATTACTATCTCTGTTATCTTAGATAAGTCATTTGTCCATTGGCTTTTTTTCTCATCTATAAAATGATCTTAGGTTAGGTCATCTCTCATTTTTCCTTTAAATGGAAATTTCTGTTAGCAGGAAGTCTTTTAGTTTAAATACACATGACAAGTGGGTTTGTTACTCTTTATACAGACAATTTCGAATAATTGTTACCTTGTCACTGGTTGCAAGGAGCTGGTTGGATACTTTGATATATGTCTTAAAGACACAGGTAAAAAAATGCCCACTTTCATGATGATTAAAGAAGACTGTATAAGAATTATTCTCCTTCAATTTCAGGAAGGGAAATGTTTGTTTGAAACAGAGGTGAAGCATTGTCTATTCCTGGATTTTAGAGAGCAAACTGTGGGACTTGCTGTTGCCATGGGATCCTCTTTGTGCGAACTGTCTTGAACTGTGTGGGAACATTTTTCTCTTGCTTCCCTTCAGTTCTCTTTCTAACTCTTCTGAAGATATGTGTCAGAACAAAATGTAGCTGCATTATTGCCAATTAAGACTAACAGCAGCTGCAAGGTGCATCTAATTAGGAATTTTAATTACTTCATGGAATTCTCATTTGCAGCTGTTTAACAATGTGTTGTGATATTTAGCTTTAAATAACACTGGACACTGCCCTTCCCCAATATTAGTGAGTAACAAGTGTGAGAAAAGTCATTTTGCAGGAGGAAAAATATACCTTGATAAGATATATCTGATAAATGAGTTTTGTGTCAATATTTCTCATAAAAAATTAAATGAGAAAAATATGGATATATTCACTTAGAATATATCTAGAACACATCTTTATTAAAGGAAAGAGAATTACATATCCTAATTTACTAAAAAGAAATCTGTGATTTACCACCAAAGCAGAAATCTGTAAAGTAGTGTTACTTATTTCATACTTTAGAATTAAATCTGCTGTACTACAATTAGATTGTATAGTTCTTTCTAGGAAACCAAGAGGTTAATAAATCAGGTGTTGTAGTATGGGAATTGTAGGCAATTTTGCAAGGCATTGTGGGGATTGTGGTAAAAACTAGCTGCAGATCAATCCTGTGCCTCTATCTTTTCTATTTTGAAGCAGCCTATGTTTTATTCTCTGGTAGTATTTTAAAGATACTTATTTTCAATATGTTCTACTTTAGGAATACATTTTAATGAAGCCCAGTCTATGTTTTTGGCAATATAAAATTGGAAAGCTAAACCTTAGCAATAGACTCAATGTAGTTATGGAACTTAAAGAGTAAAATCCACTTTTTAAGTCTCTCATTGAATCATTTCTATTCTAAAGCTAGGGATAAAATTATACTATAAGGTGAGAAGAAAGAGACTAATACTAATGAGGAGGAAGAGGAGGATATCAATGCTATTACTCATTTACAGGAGGAAAAAAGGTATTTTATTCACCTATGCAAAGTCCAAAGAATGTTACCGATAAAAGAATACCAGAAGTAAAGTGATTTATTCTGAGACTGTTTCCATCTGAATTCCATCAAAAGGGATAGGAAAAAGGGGAATAAAAATAATGAAAGAATTTCTAATTGAGTTCCTGGAAAAGGTCCCTAGAAATGGTGGGGAAATTATTCTTAAACAGCCTGAATCCATTGATTAGTGTAAGATTTTGAAGGGGACTATGAGAAACTGTGCAACATATCACTACAGAGTACAATTTTTTTTAAATTAGTACTTAAAAAATACCTAGAAATACACAATCAGTTGTCCAAAATTATTTTACATGGAGCCTGCTAATCTTTATAAAGTAGTAGGTGACAATTCTTCATACAACAAATACAAAGTTTGAAATATTCATGAGAAATGAATAAACTGTTCAAGGGATGAGGCCTAATTAGCAGTAGAACAGTGAACCACAATTGCCCAGATACAATGATATTCATAATCAATAAACAAATATGTACATACATACAGAAGAACAGAAATAATACAAGATACTTTACCACAACTCAGAATCTTATAACCATAAAACAGCTTTCAAGATATAAGATCCTAGTTGAAGGAATTTAAAGCACATGAATGTCTCCTATTAGATCCTATTAGATAAAGTAGGTGTGAGTCCCATTGCTGTATTGTTACTAGTATACAGTAAAAAGTTTTGTCAATACTCTTGATTTTATAACAAAAAACCATCCTTTTATCCACCTGGGCAGTAGCCTGAAGAAAATTTAACAAAAAATAACAACAGGATAGCAACTTTTCTTTTCTCAAATTGTCTCCATTTAAATTCCATCAAATAAGGGAAGAATGAGATAAAAGAAATAATAATAATAATAATGAGATGTAGTAGAGTATATTGTATGAATAGGCCACAGAGTCAAGAAGGCCTGGGTTCAGCTTTTATAATTTAAATATAGAGGCTATGTAATGGGTAAATCCCTTAAAATCACAATGTCTCTTCTACTACAACAAAGTTATAAGGCACCTGGAGACAAACACTGAGAGAATTACTCATCAGAAGCTCAATATACCAATGAAATCATAAGTTGAGGAAAAAATATGTATTTCGATCTCAACATTTTATTCAGTTACAAAAAGCAATAATTTTATTCACCTGCACAGTCGTCCACCATTCACATATAAATACTTTATTACAAAATAATAGCATGTTATCATATTGGCCCAGAATCATTTCCACCATAATTGAAAAGACAAAAATGATAGCAGGGACAATAGCAATAGTAGTAGTAACAGCAATAGTAATAGGATGATTACAATTATTATTTATGATGGTGGTGGCACTGGTGGTAGCAGTAGTAGTAGCAGTAATTGTGCTGGTGCTGATGGTGGTATATGTGTTGTTTTGTTAGTTAGGGGAACAATGTAATAAAATAAGCAAAAGCTTATCTATATTTGGAAAAGGTTCATCAACAAAGAAATGACTAATCTTTCATCTTTTTTGATTCCTTTAGTGTATTCATATATATGTTACCATCATTAAGACTGCTAAAATATTTTAGAGCAATCTATTTTGTTTTTTAATCACATATAAAAACAATATTTAATATTCTTTTATATTTAATTATAAATTATCATCCTTCTTTGCAACCCTCAAATTTCTCCTTGAGAAGGAAAGAAATTTAATGATAGGCTATATAGATTATTTTGCAGTCATGCAAAATATATTTCCATATTAGTTATGTAATAAAAGTAAACACAAGCAACAAAATCAAGTAAACTTTTAAAAACTTATGCTTCAATCTGTATTCATACACCAGAAGGCTTTTTCTCTGGAAGTGGACATTTTTCATCATAAGCATTTCACAATTGCCCTATATCATTGTATTGATCAGAATAGCTAAGTTATTCACAATTGATCATTGAACAATATTGCTGTTACTGTGTACTCTTTCCCTGGTTCTGCTCCCTTCAGTTTGCATCAATTATATGTCTTGTGAGATTTTTTTTTTCTGAAAGCATCCTGCTTATCATTTCTTATGGAATAATAGCATTCTTTAACAATCATATACAGCAATTTTTCCAGCCATTTCCCAATTAATGGGCAATTTCCAATTCTTTGCCACCTCAAAAAGAGTGACTATAACTATTTTTATATATGGGTCTTTTAAAAATCTCTTTAGGTTAGAAATATAGTACAGATATTACTGGGTCAAAAGGTATATGCATTTTTATAACCACTTGGACTTAGTTTCAATTTGCTCTCCACCATAGTTGGATCAGTTCACCACTCCACCGATAGTGGAGTGTCCCAATTTTCAGTGTCCCAATTTTCCCACATCATATCCAACATTGACATTTTCCATTTCTATCATATTAACCAAACTGTTAGGTATGAGTTTTAATTTGTGTTTTTCTAATCAGAGTTGTTTTAATTTGTGTTTTTCTAATCAATAGTGATATAGAACATTTTTTCATATAACTATAGTGTTAATTTCTTCATCTGAAAACTACTTTTTTACTTGGGGAATGACTTGTATGCTTATAAATTTAAATTAGTTTTCTACATATTTGAGAAATGAAACTTTTATAAGTGAAATGCTATAATTTTTCACAGTTATGATTACTGTATATTCCCTCCATCTTATTTCCTCCTTTTTATGCCTTTCTTTCTGTTTTAATCCTGTCCTTTCTAAAAAACATTTTTCTTCTGACCATTACCTCCCTCAATCCATCTGAACTTCTATCAGTCCCCTCTCTTCTATTCCCTTCCTCTCCTGGTAACCTATAAAGTAAAATAGATTCCTATACCAACTGAGTTTCTATGCTATTCTCTCACCAAGCCAGTTTCATTCCATGAAAATAATATTGCTTTTTTTCCTGCAACTCCCTCCACCCATTTTCTCCTCCCCTGTGAAAACTCTTACACATCTCATATATGTGATATAATTTACTCCATATATTCTCCCTTTCTCCCTTCTCCCAGTGCATTACCCTCTCATTTATTTTTTTAAAGATATCCTGTCCTAGTCATCCCTCTTTCTCACCTCCTAATTTTGTTATTTGGATATTGTCTCATCATAATTAACTTACACTCATTCCCTCTGTTTCTCCTTTTATTTGTCCTAATATCTTTTTAATTGTCCTAATAATTATAATGCTATTAGGAGTTACCTGTATCATCTTCCCATGTAGGAATATAAACAGTTTAACCTTATTGAATCCTTTTCTTGTTTTGATGTCATCGTTTGCTCATTTTCCCAGTGTATATATTGACTTTTAACTGTATGTTCAAGTTGGGCTCTACTGCCAGGATAGAGGGGGCACTGTTGCAAGCTTCAGGTTTTCATGCTGTTATTTTCAGATCTGGTTTTAGAGGGCTGTAAGTTGTTAGTTCTTCTAAGGTGGTATGATCTGAGGAGAGATTTCATCACTGTTCTTTTGGCTTCTGCTTTGCTCTGTGAGCAGCCACAATTACTCTTTTCTGTCCTGGAACTGTGACCACAATGCTTGCTTCACTGCAGTCCCACTCTATAGTATGAGAGTGCTTTTTACCATGGAACTGTGACCAGAGCTTCATCTGGGTAAAACCACAAAGTCCTAGACCTAGTACCAACAAAAGTCCCCTGTAATTTCCATCTGATGGATTGTCCAGTTTCTGGTATTTGAGAGCCACCAATTCAATTGCCTTCAAGGCCTTCTGTTGGCTTGCCAGAGCATGACCTGTACTGGACTTCACTCTACTCTCACCCCGGTGAGACTAATCTTTCCTGTCACCCTTCTAAATTGTTATGGAGTGGAAAATTGTTTCAACATATCCTTTTATTGGTTCTACTGCTCCAGTATTTGTTTTGAGATGTTATTTTAAAGTTGTTTGGAGAGGAATTTGGGAGAGCTCAGGCAAGTCATTGCCTTACTCCATGATCAATGGTGAACAGAATTTTTAATTACTATTTTTGCATTCTTATGAGAGAAAAGTATTTTATCTAGGTGAGTTCTAATTCTAAAGTTATATCTAAAATTTCTGGAGACCTAACAATTATGTAAAATTAAGCACAATCATGAGTTCTTAAATGGCAAAAACTTTTGTTTAGCAATCAAAACTTTTGTTCTCTTGTCAAAGGTTCATGTAAAGGAAAAGTACTTAAAGTAATTTTTGCACAAGACAAATGTTACATGACCAATGATATAAAAGTTTTTTTGTTTATTTGTTTTTCCGATTCTCTTGACCTCTAATTATTCCTTCAAATAAGTCTCATTTGCAAGAAATAATGGAATTTTAGTAGTCTCCACATACTGGCACCATCAACACCAACGAAACAGCAGCTGCATAAACTGACAGCACAAAAGTCTAAATCCTAATATGCTCTTTCATTATGCTTCTCTACCAGTCCTCATACTTTGTCATGATTACATGATAGGATTTAAGGGTTTCTGCTCTGGAGTCCAACCAGCAATTTCAGTGCTGCAGATGCTGTTTTTGTCAGCACAGCCTAGTCTGCTCCTACAATCCTCTGGCAACAAGAAACAGAATTTAACCCTGTGTACCTTCCTCACCTTTTATTGCTGGAATGAGGTCATGGTGCAGGAAAGTGGAAATGTCCTTAGTTTGTGGTGGAAGCAGGATACATAGTTCAGGCAGAGAAATAAAGAACAGAGGCTGTATGTGTATGTATGTATAAGTGGTGGGAGTGGATAAAGTGTATGCAAAAGGCCTGAAGAAAAGGAAATTGGCATCCATGTGGACTTTATTCTATCCTTCCAAAAGTCACTTGGGGCAGAGATTGGGGCTTGTGAACAGTGAATTCACAACATGGGAGGAGATTGAAATGTTTTAAAATTCCAACCACAAAGGGTACCACAATGAAAGGAGATAGAGACAGAAAGTGAGCAATAGGGTGGCAGAAGGAAACAAAGATTAAAATTACCAAAGTTCTCAAAAGAAAGCAAATTCAGTCAAAAATTTAGAGCATCAAATGATAAATTAACAGGTAAGATAATAGAAAAGAAGATTGTCTTCTTAACATCTAAATGAGTTCAAATTGCTCTAAGTAAACATTGTAAGAGGAAGGAAAATATACTAGTACCCAGTAAGGCAGGAGAACTTGTGAGTTACTAGGAGTCACATCATTATGTTTCTGAATTGTTTGAGAGGGAAATAAGAATTATGAAAATAGCATTTGTGGATAAGACAGCAGAAATAACTAGCAGAATAGAAAAATTTGAAACTTCTCATATCTTTACAAAAATCTGAAAGAACAATGGATTGGTAGTATAAATGCAAAGACAGGAAGGAAAGATAAAAAAAATAATAGGAGACTACATCATTCTAGGAAAGCCAAGTGGCTCTATTAAATAAAGAGTCAGGTTTGGAGATGTGAGGTCTTGGGTTTAAATCTGATCAGAGGCAATTCCTATTTAAGAAAACATATTGATATATAAGAAAACATATTGATCTTGAAGACTGCCTATCCATGGACAATTTAAGAATATGATCTGGTCTAGAGAAGGCAATGTTATAAAATCTAAACATCATAATGGGAAAAAGCAATATGAGAAATCTTCCAAACATAGAAAAAAAGTGAAAATGGAACATAATCTACATATTACTTCTAGGTTGGGGTGCAGTGGGGTGTGGGTTCAATGACCAGGACAGAAGCAATAAAAATACTTATTTTTCAAATTCTGAGATACATAGTGATGAAATTTAATAATTCCTATGACAAACAAAAAGTTCTACAAAAATCTAGAAGAAAGATCTACAAAGACAAAAAAAAAAATACATAACACTATAAGATTATGATGTATCCAACAGAACCTAAAGAAGAGAATGGAATAATGTGTTCCAAAGAACATAGGGGCTCAACATGCAACCTAGAGCAATATATTCTGTAAACTGGAGCTTAATCCTCATTTTAAGAAGATGGATATTCTATAAAAGAAGGAAATTGAAAGAAATCTGTCAAAGAAAGAAAGAAAGAAGGAAGGAAGGAAAAGAACTGGAAGGTGGAACACTAATTAAATCTGAAAAGTTTCCTTTATAGGATGCAGAGATTTAAACTTTCCACCTCACTTTCCACTTTCTATCCATATCTCTGCTTGGTTTAAACTCCACAGAACATGATTCCCCTACACTAAATACACTCTGGTGTTCTTGACCCACTTCTAACTTCTCTTTGTGTTATCTTCCCTAATTAGATTGTAAATTCCTTCGGGGAAAGAATTATCTTTCTCTTTCTTATTTGTATCTCTAGAACTTGGCCCAATGCTTGGCACAAAAGTAAGCAATGTTTATTTAATTGAATTTTTTAAAAATGCTTTTCAAAGACTCCAGACAGCAGAAACAGGAAAAGTAAATAAAAATGGTTTTTTGCCATCTTTATATTTTATTCTGATATGTATTAACTTGTAAAGTGGCAGGTTTATTTTCCTGATGCCCTTAGGGAATATCTCTAAGAATCATTCTCCCTTTTCACGCTAGCCATAATAATTCCAGAGCTATATATTCCCTTTTCTATTTTCATTGCTATCCTTTTCAGTTCTCTCCTCAGGTGAGCTCCATTTTTAAAAAATGGCTGTATTAAAGAGAAATTGTAAAAGAAATTTAGATGATTCAAAATTCAGAATCCAGGAGGAACAGTGGAAGGAAGATGATGGAAAAGTAGGAAGTAGTACAGTTGAGAGGTATCCTACAAAACAAGTCCAAGCAGATTTAGAAAATGCACCAGTTTTAATCTGTATGGAAAAATCCAGAAAAAAAATCATAATGAGTTTCATTCATTTAAACTATGTGTAGGGAGACAGCAAGGTCTATCAGTATTTGAGATGGGTTTGGACATGAAGAGTTCCAGTTCCCAAGGATAGTCTATACAAGACAAGAGGTTGTGAATGATAATTCGAAGGGACTCATGACTAAAAAGGACAATAGAAGGAACAAATGAAATTTAAATGCAAATTCAAACATACCATTCATTACTTTATTTCCTCTTTGAATTTTTTCTCTATAATGTTAGCAATATGTCTTGTCTTATAAACTAACAAATGTGGAAATATATTATGTGATAATATATGTACAATTTATAATATATCGCTTGCCTTTTAGCGAGGGGGTGATGGAATGGAGAGAGGGAACATGGATTGTAAAATAGAAAATGAATATTAAAAATTTTATTGCTATGTAAACTGGAAAAAATTAATTATGATTATTTTTAAGTGTAATTTATACTGCTTCCATTAGTTTGGAATTTGATTGATTTGCAAAATTGGTGGGTAAATGAATTCTGCAAAAGAAAGTATTTTTCAGATTTTTATTAAGTGGCTGTTATGGCCTCCAATTCTGTTAGAATTGATAAAGACCATAATGAAAATAAGACCTTAAAGAAATGACAAACAGGTTAATTTTGGGGAAAAACATGGAAAGAGCTACATGAAATTATGAAAACTGAAATGAGCAGAAGCAAGAGAAACATTATAAAAATATTGTTTGAAGAATGAGCTGTGTTTGCCCATCACCAGAGAAAGAATTGATAAGTTGAAATAAGTAACATAGTTTTATATATATATATATATACATATATACATATATGTATATATATATATATTTTTTTTTTTGACAAATGGTTCTTTCTCTGAGGGAAGGGAGAGAGAAAGTTAACTGGATATTTAAATATAATGAACACATAAATTTAGAAGGGCAAAAAATAACAAGATAAGAAGCCCTAGATCCATATTGCGATAATAGCCTCAAGTTGGGAATTGGTGCCAACTAGCATCTTTGATGTTGTTCAGTCAGTTTTCAGTCCTCTCTGATTCTTTTTGACAGTATCGGGGTTTTCATTGGCAAAGATAACTGGAGTGGTTTGCTGTTTCTTTCTCCAGATCATTTTAGAGATTGGGAAACTGAAGCAAATAGAGTTAAGTGATATGCACCAGTTTACACAACTTGTAAGTGTCTGAGGATAGATTTGAACTCAGGTATTCCTGACTTTGGGCCCAACACTCTCCACTGCACCATTGGGCTGCCCTTGCATTCTTGTTTCCCAAAACTCATGTTCATTTCACAAATTCAGGGCCATAGTAAGATAGTGATTAGTATTAGCACAGAAGGAAGTCATTCCTGGCTAGGGAGGTTCTGAAATGTAGAGTGTACTGAGAAAGGAGGAAGTTGTAAATGAATAATTAGCAGGGCTGTTAAGAACCTCAGAGTAAACTGGGATCTCATTTCTAGTATCTAGCCAAAACTGAAACTTATAAAATAATAGTGGCAGGAATTGCAGACCCAAGGAGAGCAGTATAATTACAGCACTTTACTCAAAAAAAGAACTGTTGGGGACTGAGTACAAATCAAAATATACCACATTTCATTTTATTTCCTTAGTGAGATTTTAATTGTATATTTTCTACATGTCTTCTATCATGACATTAGCAATATAGAAATATGCATTGAATGAAAGTATTGGCATGACCTACATCAAACTATTTACCTATTTGAGAATACAGGGATGGAAGGGAGGGAGACAATCTGAATTCTAAAATATCAGAAAAAGAATGTCAATAATTATTTCTACATGTAACTGAAAAAATAAATTGATAAATTAAAAAAAGAACTTTCCTGTTATGGCCTGACTAGCAACATTCTTATGTTATTCTGACTGAAACCCAGGTCAGAAACTTGGAGCTCTTATGGCAATGGGGCAGGAATCTAACTTTGCCCTATTTGGTTAATTCCATTTTGGAAGCATTAAAAGCTTATATGTAGGGGGGCAGCTGGGTAGGTCAGTGGATTGAGAGCCAGGCCTAGAGACAGGAGGTCCTAGGTTCAAATCTGGCCTCAGACACTTCCCAGCTGTGTGACCCTGGGCAAGTCACTTGACCCCCATTGCCTATCCTTACCACTCTTCCACCTATAAGTCAATACACAGAAGTTAAGGGTTTAAAATACAAAAAAAAAAAAAGCTTATATGTCTCTAGCCTGTCCAGGAGATCCTCTTTTAACATAACTCTCACTATCCCAGGAAAAGAATTTACGAAATCAATCCCCATATTCCTTTTAGAAGTGTCAAAAGTACAGCCTTAACAGAAAGTCTGAGATCAGTAAAAAGATTGAACAGAAAGACCAAAAACTACACTAACACAAAATAGGAAACAAACAAAAATAAGAACTACAAAATATTATGATGATAAGAATGTCCAACATGCAAATATAGAAGAAGAGACTGACTACAAAATATCTACAGACAAAATGTCAGACAAAAATATAGCATGGGTACGAATTGACCTTGAAGCCATAGAAAAGATGGAACGAAAAATTTTAAAGGAGTTAAAAATGCTTTTATAAATGAGATGAGAGTGCCTAAGGGAGAAATGATCAGGAAAGGAATGAAAATTATGGAAGAAAGAATTGGAAAGGGAATTGACATCTTGGCACAAAACCTTACCTGAGCAACAAACTCCCTGAAAATTAGAACGGGTGAAGCATAAGCAATAAAACCAAGAGATAAATGAAATATTAAAGTCAAAAGACTAAAAATAGAGAAGAAAATGTTACATATCTCCTTTCAAAATCAAGTTATTTGGAAAGCAAAGGAAAATAATTAAATTTCACTGAACTATCATGACAAAAAAGTCTAGATATTACATTTTAAGAAATCACAAAAGAAAACCACCCCAATCTCACAGAACTAAAAGACAAAGCAAAAAAAAAAAAAAAAAGAAGAAGAAGAAGAAGAAAGATTCTATTGATTACATCCTAAAAAGAAAAGCAATATGAAAATCCCCAGAAAAAAGAAAAAGTATTCACCCACTGAAGAGTCAGAATCAAGATCACACATCATTTTAGCAACCACCACTATAAAGAAGGGGAGAAATTGAAATAAAATATTTCAAAAGGCAACAAATACAGGTTTACAGCTAAGAAAAACTTGAACTCAATAAAACTGAGTATAATCCTACAGGGGGGAGATGGATTTTTAATGAAATAGAGGATATCTGGAGGAGGAACTATAGGCCTTGGGTTCCAGGGGTGGAGTCAAGGTGCCAAAGTAATAATCCTCAGCAGCTCTGTGCCACCATGAGAATCCTCTTTGACCAAGATTAAAATATCACCACAAAACAAATATAGGAGTGAAAGAACCAACAAGGAGACAGAGTTGTAACAGATTGGGTGAAACTAAGCAAAAAGCCTAGCAAGCATGCATTGTGAAAAGCCTTTGATGGAATGCTGAGGAACCCAGGAAAAATGACAGTTGGTATACAGAGAGAATTCTGGGATCAGAAAACCAACAGGCTCTCATTGCTCTCTAGACCTTTGGGACAGGCAGGAAGGTGGGGAGGCTGTGTCTCTGTAAGGTTTTGGACATTTTGAAGGCAAAATCTGAGATTTTACCTGACTATCTGCCATCATAGCCACTCCAACTGAATCTACATCTTCTGTGAACACCTTAAAGACAAAATATTGTAGTTTCTTGAGGTGATCAAGGAGACTGGGACTCCTGTGGGAGGGAGCGGGCCCTTGAGGGCTAACTAGCCTTGTTGGATCATGATGTTACATTCCTTGTCAGCCATTAATGATTATTTAGGATAGGAGCTTATTGGATGTCTGTGATTAAAGCTACAGAAGAAATCCAGTACTGTGGGAGGCCAATAAGAGAAATAGAGTCTTAAATAGATGAAAATCTGACACTCCTCTTTTGACCCCTTTTATGATCCACACCTTTTCTTTTTGAAAAACATTATAGCTTCTAGGAAAACTTTAAGTTCTTAGTAAACCAATACTTAATGAGTTAATAGCCTTTTTTCACTCATCAGAGTAAAGCTGCAGCTGTGGGTATATCTCTCTAACTGCTTCTGGTGTCCCAAGGTCACGGAGTGGCAAGCTCAGGCAAAATAACTTTTAGATAAAAGTAAGGCTCATTTTTAACCTTGAGACTGTTTCTCATCTGGCATTATCTTCATAAGAAAATTCTTTGTAAAACTATAACTTTATTGTACTTTGATGTGACATAATTTGTGTTTCTGTGCAAATGCGAAGTTCGGGGGGGGGGGTTGTGTGAAATGAATCTTGAAGTATATATAATAAACTCCATGCTACAAGAAAGAGAGCAGAGCAGTAGCATTAGCTGATGAAAAGATCTTCTGTGTCCTTTACTTCCTTATCAACTAAACTGTTTTTATCAGATTATCTGGAGATGATAGATAGATCTCGAGATATTGGCACCGGAACAGGGACGTTGGAACAGGGACCTTGGATTGCTGGATTCAGGTAAAGATTTGCCCTCCGCCTCAGACAACTTCCAAATTATGACAGTTTAGTTTCTGCCCGAAGAAGGGCAAGAAATCCAGAGTTTTCAGAACTCTCCCCTTAAGAGAAGACACTAGAAGTAAAAGAATAGATTAACAGGATGGGACACTGTGAATCAAAGAAAATAAATCTTTTTATTGATATAACTAAGCGCATCCTCAGAAAATGGGGAGTAAAAATTAGTAAAGAACAGCTCACTAAATTTCTTGATCTTATTGTAACCCATAGATTCCCTTAGAATTTTGGCAAAAAGTTGGTGATGATTTGAAAAATTATTATACTGAGCACGGATCAGAACAAGTGCCAGAAAAAAATTCATAGGCTGCTTTAAAAACAACTTTGTTATCTGGTCAGAATGCAGAGAAAGAATTCTTTAAGGTTTCAGTGTTAGAATCAGAGGAGGAGGAAAAGGTTCATAGTAAATCAAAATGGGGCTTTAAAATTCGAATGAAAAAGCCACTAGCAGCAGACCCTCCCCCACCTAAAAACCTCTCTTCAACAGAGGAAAGAGAGATAAAAGCAGAGGAGCCTCTGCCCCTTGAAGCTCCAGCTCTGCAGCCACAGCCCCCAAATATAGGGTTTAAAGGAGCATTAAAAATGCTTGGAAGGATGGAGTCATGTCATTCTGTTTCCCAGTTATTTTTAGAGCAGATGAATTGGATGATGATGAAGAAGTAGCTCCTACATGGGAGCCTCTTCCCTACAAAGTGTTAAAAGAAATTAAGACAGCTTGTACTTCATATGGTCCTGCTTCTCCATACACTTTAACTTTGGTGGAAACTTTGGAGGCAATTTGGATGACTCCCTTTGATTGGATTCAGACCTCAAGATATTCCCTTTCTGCAGGGGACTACCTTTTTGGAAATCAGAATTTGATGAATGGGCAAAACAGAAGGCAGCCATTTATAAGAAACAGGGCATCAGAGTTACTAAAGAAATGTTCCTTAGAAAAGATGAATGGGAATTACATGCTGATCAGATTAATTTACCTAGAGAAGCTCTAATTCAATTTACAAAGTGTGCCTTAGAGGCATGGAAAAGATTGCCAGTAACTAAGAAACTGTCCACAGGTTTGGCCAAGATTAGAAAAGGATCAGAGGAAAGATACTCAGATTTTGTAGAAAGATTAAATCAAGAAGTAAAAAAATATACAAATGATGAATATTCAACTCAGATAATAGTCAGAAAGTTTGCCTACAAGAACCCCAATACTGTGTGTCAGAGCATGCTCCAAAATGTGGGACTATTAGTGACTATGTGAAAGCTTGTGAGAACTTTACTCTAGCATATATGCAGGGTATAGCCATCGTGGCAGCCCTGAAAGGAAAATCATATTCAGAAATAATTAAGGGCTCAAAGGCTGTAAAAAGCTCTTCTTCCAATGCCCCTAACTCTTTGTGTCTCAGATGTGAGAAAGGTTATCACTGGAAGAAAAATTGTAATTTCAAATTCCATCAAAATGGTTACAGATTACCTGATAAGAGAAATTCACACAGCCCAACAGGTGGATGCCCTTTTTAACTTAAAAGTAAAAGGAGAATATGTGGGAGGACAATAAGAGAAACGGAGTCTTAAATAGATGAAAATCTGACACTCCTCTTTTGATCCCTTTTCTGATCCACACCTTTTCTTTTTGAAAAACATTATAGCTTCTAGGAAAACTTTAAGTTCTTAGTAAACCAATACTTAATGAGTTAACAGCCTTTTTTTCACTCATCAGAGTAAATTTGCTGCAGCTATGGGTATATCTAACTGCTCTAGGCATCCCAAGATCATGGAGCGGCAAGCTCAGGCAAAATAACTTTTAGATAAAGTGAGGCTCATTTTTAACCTTGAGACTGTTTCTCATCTGGCATTATCTTCATAAGAAAATTCTTTGTAAAATTATAACTTTATTGTGCTTTGATGTGACATAATTTGTGTTTCTGTGCAAACGTGAAGTTTTGGGGGGATTCCTTTGTTTGAAATGAGTCTTGAAGAATATATAATAAACTCCATGCTGCAAGAGAGAGAGCAGAGCAGCAGCATGAGCTGATGAAAAGATCTTCTGTGTCCTTTACTTCCTTATCAACTGAACTGTTTTTATCATATTATCTAGAGATGATAGATAGATTTAGAGACAGTACTGCTTAGCCCTGGGAGAAACTGAAACAAACTAGGAGTACTTTCACCCTTTCCCTCTTCCCTGAAACCTTCAATCCCTTCCCTCAATTCCCATATATCTTATTCCTAAATAAACCCCTGTTGAGTTATAGTTGAAGTGAGTTGGAATAGTGACTTCAAGGTAGAAGGTTTCATCTCATAGTTCGAGGGTGAAAGAAGCACAACACTCCATTTTGGTGGGAAGTCAGTTTGGGGGAGGCTTGTCCCCAACTAACCCAGCTCTGGGTAATTGAGGGGAGACATTTGGATCTCATTTTACTCCCAACATCTCTTTCTATCATCTATATCCATCTAATTATTTTGGGGAACCCCCTCACAAGTTACACCCCTAAAAGTCTTCCCAGTAAGGAGTGGGGGAGTAAACAGCATTTCCCCACATTCATTCAGTGAAGAGGGGATTACCAGAGCACTCCCCATCTATCTGTCACCCCCCTTCTTACAGAGTGAAACAACTTTCAAGAAAAGAAAAACCTAAAAGGTAGGCAATGAACATTTAGGGCACTAGGGTAAAAGGAGGGCAGATCCAGCAAGAAGATATGGCAAGGAGGAAAGAACAAGCCAAGAGTAAATCATCCCCGGCACCCAACATCTGCAGTTTGAGGTTCAGGAACCTACACCTGAGCCAAAATCCAGACTGTGAGACCTTGTCTGTGGAAATAGAGGTACGATCCAAGCCATATACTTTGAAATTTCAAGCCTGTGGAGAAGTCCAGAGCCCCAGCCCAGGGAATTCCACTTTGGACTTGGGACAAGGACTTAATTCCCACTTTGGGTTGGATGATAGTAGTAAGTACTAAGTACTAAGGACTGATCTTTCTGCCAAAAGCTCAGGGCAAAGCTTCAAGACAGGACAATTGGACAATCTAAGGTGTACCTCATTAAACTGTGAAACCAAAAACTTGAAACTAAACCTGAGGCTAGAGTTTGACTAGTTCCTGACCTGATCAAGATCAGAGTGAGATCAAAAGCTTACACCTAAGCCTGAGGCAAGTCTTTAAGCTATTAGTATCTCAAGGATCAACTGAATCATCAGGGGGGAGGTGGCTCTGAGCACTCAGACATATATATCATCCCCGGAAGCCTACCTATAATTAGATAGGAAAAAAGAGCAAACAACAAAAAACGCGCCTAACTATAAAGAATTATTATGGAGACCAAGAGCAAGGTACAGACACAAAAGGGGACAGTGAAAGAAAAGGAAAAACACTTAAAGTCCAAATCGATTAAGAGAGACAGAGGAAAAGTGGGAAAGAGAAATGAAAGTGATGCAAGGAGAAATGAAAATGATGCAAGAAAAAAGGAAAGTAATGCAAGAAGAAATAGGCCAATTGCAAAAAGGAGAACCAAAAACTGACAGGAAAATCAGGTCTTAAAAATCAGAATTGACCATCTAGAAACTAATGATTTCATGAGAAACCAAGAAACAATAAAGCAGAATCAACTGAATGGAAAAAATAGAGGAAAGCAAGAAATATCTTTTTGAAAAAACAACTGACCTAGAAAATAGATTGAAGAGAAACAATTTGAGAATTATTGCACTACCTGAAAGCCATATTCAAGAAAAAACTTTGGATATAATATTACAAGAAATTATCAAAGATAACCGCTCAGAGATCCTCAAACAAGAAAATAAAAATAAAATTGAAAGAATTCACAGATCACCTCCAGAAAGAAATCCTAAAATGACAACTTTCAGGAATATAATAGCTAAATTCGGGAGCCAGCAAACCAAGGAAAAAAATACTACAAGCAGCCAGAAAGAAACCATTCAAATACCAAGATTACATAGGATCTGGTGGCTTTTACATTAAAGGATCAAAAGGCATGGAATATGGCATTCAGGAAGGCAAAACATTTGAGTTTACAACCCAGAGTCACCTATCCAGCAAAATTGAGTATATTCTTCCAGGGGGAAAAATGGTCATTCAATGAGATAGAAGATTTCTAAGCATTCCTGACCTAAACAAAAAAAAAGTGTGAAGTCCAAACATGAGTCACAAGAGAAGCCCCCCCAAAAGTAAAAGAAAGAGAAAATTTAAGGGACTCATTAAGGTCAAAATGTTTATATGTATACATGAAAAGCGGATTCCTGTAATTCTCAAAAAATTACTCTTGGTAACAATGAAGATATAAGGAATTTACTCAGTAATAGGATGGAGAAGTAAGCTGATTATGATGATATAATATGTAGATATAGGTATAGATATATACGTCTCTCTATATATAAATGTGATGATATGAAATTATATGTATGTATGATATGTATGTATATCAGTGATTCCCAAAGTGGGCACTACGGCCCCCGGTGGGTGCTGCAGTGATCCAGGGGAGCGGTGATGGCCACAGGTGCATTTATCTTTCCTATTAATTGCTATTAAAATTTTTAAAAAATTAATTTCCAGGAAGGGAAAAAGCTTGGGAACCACTGATATATATATGAATGATAGGGAAAAAAATGAATCAAGGGATGAAAGAGAGAGTTGCACTGAGAGAAAGATAAGGGAGGTAAGAATGGAGTAAATTATAATAAAGAGGTGTGAAAAATCATTATAGAGGGGGAAGGATAAGTTGGTGAAGGGAAATACTTAAGCTATACTTTAATTGTAAAGGGCTCAGAGAGGGTAAAACAAATATACTCAGTTCAGAATAGGACTCTATCTTACCCCACAGAGAAGTAAAAGGGAATAAGAAAAGGGAAGAGGGAGATAATTGGAGGGAGGGGAAGTGGGCAGGGAGGCTGACAAAAAGCAAAATACTGCTGATGAGGAACAGAGAGAAAGGGAATAGAGCAGGATTTAAAGAGGATAATATGAGGGAGGGCAATTCACAGCTAGTAATCATAATGCTGAATGTGAATGGGATGAATTCACCCAATAAACAGAAGTGGAGAGCAGAGTGGATTAAAAACCAGAATATAACTATATGTTATTTAGAAGAAACACATTTGAGGTAGGGTGACACACATATATTCAAGGTAAAAGGTTGGAAGAAAATTTATTATGCATCATCTAAAGCAGGGGTCGGCAACATATGGCTCTCGATTGATCTAAAGTAAAACAAACAGGAGTATTAATCATGATACCAGATTAAGCTAAAGTAGAAATTGATCTGATTAAAAGATATGAGAAAGGAAATTACATTCTGTTAAAGGGTATTATAAACAATGAAATAGTATCAATACTATAAACATTGAGGAATCAAATTGTATAGCATCTAGATTTCTAAAGGAAAAATTAAAGGAGTTCAGGGAAGAAATAGATACTAAAACCATACTAGAGAGATCTCAACCTTTCTCTTTAAGAACTAGATAAATTGAACTAAAAAATAAATAAGAAGTAAGGGAAGTAAATGAAATGCTAGAAAAATTAGTTAGCATATATCTAGAGAAAACTAAACAGGGATAAAAAAGATAAAAAACTTCTCAGCAGTACATGATACATATACAAAGATTGACCATATACTAGGGCATAGAAATATTGCAAACAAATACAGAAAAGCAAAAATAAAAAATGCTATTTTTTCAGATCATAATGTGATAAAAATTATAATTAATGAAAGGCAAATTTATTGGAAACTAAATATTTTAATTCTTCAAAACTGGTGGGTCAAAAAAGAAATCATAGAAACAATTGCAGATTTCATTAAAGAGAATGACAATGAGGAAATATATCAAAAACTAGAGGATACACCCAAAGCAGAACTCAATGGAAAATTTATATTGCTGAGGGCATAAACCAACAAAATGGAGAGGAATGAGATAAATGAATTAGGCTTTCAACTTAAAAAATTAGAAAAAGAGTAAATTAGAAATCCCCAAAAGAAATTAATAAAATTGAAAGTAAAAGAAATATTCAATGAATAAGTAAGACTAGCAACTGGTACTTTAAAAAAACAAATAAAATAAAGTACTGGTTAATTTAATAAAAAAAAAAGAAAGAAGAAAATCAGATTAACAGTATCAAAGATGCAAAGGGTGATCTCACTGCTAATGAAAAAGAAGTTAAGGTAATTATTAAGAACTTTTGCCTAATTATATGGCAATAAATATAACAATCTAGGTGAAATGGATGGATATTTACAAAAATATAAATTGTCTAGATTAACAAAAAAAGGAAATAGAATACTTAAATAATCCCATCTCAGGAAAAGAAATTGAATAAGCCATCTAAGACTTCCTAAGAAAAAATCCCAGGGCCAGATAGATTCACAACTAATCCCAATACTATACAAATTATTCAACAAAATTAGCAAAGGAGTCTTATCAAATTCTTTGTATGACACAAATATGATACTAATTCCAAAGCTAGGCAAACCAAAAACAGAGAAAAAAAAAAACTACAGACCCATCTCATTAGTGAACATAGATGCAAAAATCTTAAATAAAATACTAGCAAAAAGACTACATCAAATTATCACAAGGATTATCCAGTGTGACTAGGTGGGATTTATACCAGGAATGCAAGGATGGTTTAATATTAGGAAAACCATCCATATAATTGATCATATAAATAATAAAACCAAGAGAAATCACATGATTATCTCAATAGATGTAGAAAAAGCCTTTGACAAAATACAACACCAATTCATTTTAAAACAGTAGAAAATATAGGAATAGAAGGGCCCTTCCTCAAAAGAAAAAGCAGCATTTATTTAAGACCATCAGCAAGTATCAGCTGCAATGGGGCCAAGTTAGAAGCCTTCCCAATAAGATCAGGAATGAAGCAAGGATGCCCATTATCAACTCTATTATTAAATATTGTACTAAAAATGCTAGCAGTAGCAGTTACAAAAGAAAAAGAAATTGAAGGGTTTAAAATAGGGAATGATGAAACTTAACTATCACTCTTTGCAGATGATATGATGGTATACTTGGAGAATCCTAGAAAATCAACTAAAAAGCTAGTAAAAATAATAATTTGAGCAAAGTTTCAGGATACAAAAATAAGCCCATGTAAATCATTAGCATTCACTTAAAATCACTCTAGGCCAGTGATGGGCAACTATTCCCCGTGAGCCAGATCCAGGCTGTAGTTTGCCCATCACTGCCTTAAGCAATTACCTAATCACTAACCCCCACATCCAGATGTAGTGATTAGGGAATTACTTAAGGCAGTGATGAGCAAACTATAACCTGGGTCTGGCCTGTGGAGAATAATTTGCCCATCACTGCTCTACACAATATAAAATATTTAGGAATCTATCTGCCAAAACAAACATAGGAATTATATGAACACAACAACAAAACACTTTTGACACAATTAAAACTAGTTCTAAACAATTGGAAAAACATTAATTGATCATGGGTAGGATGAGCTACCATAATAAAAATAATAATCTGAACCAAATTAACTATTTATTCAGTGCCATACCTATCAAACAACCAAAAAACATTTTTATAGAATTAGAAAAAATATAACAAATTTCATCTAGAAGAACATCAAGAGAAATAATGAAAAAAAATGTGAAGGAAAGTGGCCTAGCAGTACCAGATATTAAACTGTATTATAAAGCAGTGATCATAAAAACAATATGGTACTGGCTGAGAAAAAGAGGGGTTTAAAAGTTGTTGAGTGTTAAAGATCTTGATCTTTCTCTTCTGGGGTTTTTGTGTCTGGTTTGCTGTTTCTAGTCCAGCACCCTCTCAGCTTTATCCTCATGCCCAGAGTCTGTCTGCACTCTTTAGGCTCCTGAGGTCTCAGGTTTAGAGACATGAATAGGAAGTTTTCACATCATAAAATCAAAACTATCAATAAGCATATGAAAAAGTGTTCTAAATCCCTCCTGATTATAGAAATGCAAGTTAAAACAACTCTGAGGTACCTCCTTATACCTAGCAGACTGCTAATATAGCAGATAAAGAAAGTGATAAATGTTGGAGGGGATTTGGCAAAATTGGGACACTAATATACTGCTGGTGCAGTTGTGAATTGGTCCAACCATTCTGGAGGGTGTGTAATTACAATTTGCTCTCCAAATGTCTCTCTCCATGCATTCTATCTTCCTTCTGACATTATGTGCTAAGGTAGTGTGTATATAAGTTTTGTGTGACACTCACCCCTCGCTCTTTTTTTCCCCTGATTGTGACTGAGAAAGCTTTCTTTATACAGGCTTTTACTATTGTTCTTGTATTTTTCTACTTCAAGTGATTATTAATAAATCTTATAAAATATAATACTTGGAGTTATTGGATATTAATTTTAATCTTACAAAGGTATTTTGGAATTATGCACAAAGGACTTTAAATGAATGCCTACCCTTTGGCCCAGCCATACCACTGCTGGGTTTGTGCCCCAAAGAGATACTAAGGAAAAATAATTGTACAAAAATATTTATTGCTGTGCTTTTTGTGGTGGCAAAAAATTGGAAAATGAAGGTATGCCCATTGATTGGGGAATGATTGAACAAATTGTCATGTCTCATGGTGATGGAATACTAATGTGCTGAAAGGAATAATGAACTGGGGGAATTCAATGTGAATTGGAACAATCTCCAGAAATTGATGCAGAGCGAAAGGTGCAGAACCAGGAGAACATTGTACACAGAGATAAATACATTATGGCACAAACAAACATAACAGACTTTTCTACTAGCAGCAATGACTTGGGACATTCCAGAGGAACTTATGAGAAATAACACTATCCACATCCAGAGAAAGAACTGTGGCAACAGAAAACACAGGAGAAAAGCATTTGAACAATCATGTAGTTCGATATGGATATGACGAGGATTTTGATGTTAAAAGATCGCACTACTGAAAATATGAATAATATGAAAATAGGTTTTGAACAATGATACATGTATAACACAGTGGAATTGCTTGTCAGCTCCGAGAGGGATGAGGGAAGGAGGGGGAAACATGAATCATGGAATCATGGAAAAATATTCTTTAAAAAAAAAAAGAAATAGAAGATTTCCAAACACTAATGATGAAAAGACCAGAGGTATGTAGAAAATCTGAAGTTCAATCACAGGAGTGAAGAGAAAAATATAAACAGGCAAACAAATGAAAAATAATAAAAACTGGGATAAATTGCTCATATTCTAATATGGGGATTATCATTTGTCCCCACTAAATCCTATTGTTATCAGGAGTCATAAAGGGAGTCTATATAGATAAGACCTTGAAGTGGTCCTTGATTATATTGAAAGAAGAATGAAAACAGAGGGAATATATAACACACAGAAACACATGAGTGGGTCATAAAGTAAGATTAAGGAAAAAATATTTTGTATAATCAGAATATGCAAGTACTCATTTCTATAAAGAAGGTAACATGTTAAGGAAGCAGCTGATACTTCAACCTCACTTTTATTTGAAATGCTCAAAGAAAGAAGAATACAGGCACTGAGCTTGGTATAGGAAAGTAGGAGGGAAAGGGAAAAAGAGGGAGGAGAATGAAATTAAGAAGGTTGAATGAAGATTAAAAGAGAGATTACTTCTAAGCAACAAATAAACAAATAAATAAAAGATAGATAAATAAATAAACAAATGAATGAATGAACAATCTAAGGATATACCAAAATGTCTTTAACTTTTTGAGGTGGCAAAGAATGAGAATCTTAGGTGCTATCTGTAAGTTGTTTTTGTTTTTGTTTTTTTTAACTTACCAAAGTGAAACTTGTTTTGATTAACTCCTTATTTATAACAGGTTTTGTTTTTCTGATGATTTCAGAAGGAATTAGGATTGAAGTGCGTGAAAGTAGAATTTTATTGATTTAAACCAGTAATATATAATAAGAAAAACACTGAAAGCTTGCTTCTCTAAATATTTCATGTTAGGAAATATCAAGTTAAATTCTGCTTAGTTCAATTCAATGAACACTCATGCAATACATACTATATTACTATGTTAGGTGTTGGAGACAAAGATAAAAACTTGTCCTTTCCTGAAGAAGTTTACCTAGTTCTAGAATAAAACAATATGTGCACAGATAAATAAATGTAAAAAAAGATAGACAAACTAAATAAAAGTAATTTTATTTGTGTGTAGCACAAAGTAATAACAACTGGAATAATCAGAAAATATGCTCTGATATTATGAGTTTTAAATGGATTTAGACAGCATGGAACATTTTAAAGAAACCTGGCACACTCTGGTGTAAGGGACATAAGTTCAAATCACACATCTGGCATTTATTTCCTGTGTAACCTTGATTAAGTCATTTAACTGTCTTGGGCATCAATTTCCTTATCTGGAAAAAAAAAAGATGAGGTTGGCTAGATGGCCTCTGAAGTCCCTTTTAGATCTTGATCTATGACATTAGAAATGGTTAGAGACTAAGATGATAAGGGAGAGCATTCTAAGCATTGAGGAGAGCTTTTGCCAAGGCATTGAAGTATATATGTACTGCCGTGCACAGAGGACCATCAAGTAGGTCAATATAGCTGGAACAGAGGGGGAGTAATGTAATACCAGACTGGATATATAGATTGTAGCCAGAGTGCAAAAGACTTTAAGTACCAAACAGAGGAATCTTAGTTTTTTCCTGGGGCAAAGGGAGAGTACACATATCCTCCTATGTGATTCAGACACAGAGAAGGAAAACCTGGGCATTTTAACAAAATTGTGCCATAAAGTTCAAAAATAATAATGAATGATATGAAAAAGCAAACAACAACAAGAAGGAAAAATGCTTTGCCTGCTTTTCTTTCAGATTTCTAAGTTTTGAATCATAAAAATATACAAATATATATCTTCTTGAATGCAGTTTACATTATTGTTCTTACTGTGAATATTTCTTTTGTGGTCATAAAAATAAAAGCAATGCCCAAAATGAAACACTATGTACATAAGCGATGCAAATGCATCCCCCGTGGAAAGACGGCTGGCTGCTGGTGGGAGGGTATATTTATACAGTGCCTTTCATTTGGAAGAATCCCAAAATGATTTGCAAGCTGTATATAGAGGAATTGCTCACCATGGAAATTCACCCACTTCCAGGGTAGAATGCAGCAGTCATTCTATGCTGACAACCAGTTTAAATAAAAACACATTAGAATATTTCAGGTAGATAAACACATACACACACACACATGCACACACTCACAAATTGGAATCTGACCAGAGTTCTGGAGTAAAAATTCCCATTTCCTGAAGAAGTGCTTGCATAGTGGAAAGAGAGTCTCAAACTTGAGTCAGAAAGCCTAGGTTCCAGTTCCACTCTGCCACCAACTAGCTGGGTCAGAGCTGAAGAAACCATTTGACTAACCTCTCTGAGCCTCAATTTCTTCATCTATAGAAAAAGAGAAAAAAATAACTTCCTCAATATTATTGTGAAGATCAAGTGAGGTAATCTGTGAAAAAGACTTTATATTACAATGTAAATATAGGCTTACTGTTGTGATTGTTATTAGTTTAATTTTTATTCTCTTCTCATTTTAAGTATTTGTACTTGAAAATTTAAAGGAACATAGGACAGCCAGTTACCCAAGAAAGTTTAGTCAGTGCCCCTGTAAATAGTAATGCTGAGGGTAAAGGGAATAGGAAAGGTACCACCACTCCAAGGGAATATTGTTGATGAAACTTTGGAGTTAGGTAGAGGTTTGGGTTTGCTTACAAAGTATAAAATAATGAGAGAAAGTAAACATGCAAAGGAGTACATCCCCCTAGATATTGGTGCCAAGGAACAAATTCCCCATTATGACTTGCCTATAGCTTTCAATTGGTTCACTTTCAGATATTATAGACCGCTTTCCATTTTAAAATGCCAAGGACAGTTTGTAAGTTGAATGGTTGAAGAGTTGGGGTGAAGGTAGAGAAGAATTCAGAATGGTGCTAGTTTATGAAATCTGAAGAAAAGAAGAACATTTTCCTAACAAGGATATGAGGAACTGGCTGATTTTCATGTCTCAGAAAAGAGCAATCTGAGTTCATGATTAGGAGTATGAGAGAAGCAATTGAAATTTTATTTTCTCCCACTTTAATTCCATGCTTAAAATAGTTAAGGAAATAATAACAATAGCAACAATAGCTTGTTTATTCAGTCTTTTATGGTTTAGGAAGCATTTTCCTCTTAAAAACTCTGTGAGACAGAGACTGAAAGTATGATTATTCCCTTTTTAGAGGGTGGTGAAATGGACAACTGGAATTAAAGAATGCCAATACAAGTAATTCCACCCTGAGGTGTTAGCAGCTGCTCAGTCTCAGAATGCCAATCTCCCAGTGGAAAGTTGTTGGAATTCCATTCCATTCAATTCAGCAAATATTTGTTAATTATCTACTTTGTAGGATAAAATGTTAAAATATTTCCTTTCCTGCCTGCTTTTTCTGATTATTCCCATAGGACTCTATGCAAGGCCCTCTAACCCTCTCCCCTTCTTACTACTCTACATCCCTTGGTGATTTTATTTGCTTCCTTCCTATGTGTTGTAGGCTGGGCATGACCCAATTCAGTCTGATAGTTCAGGTTTGAGATTAGAATGAACTGAGGTACTCACAGGCCAAACTGCAGTTAATAAAAGTTCTACCTTGCCATATGATAGACCCAGATATGCTCAGTAGTGAATGCACTATTTCCACTTAATAATAAAGGCTTCCTATGCCCTCACTAGCTTGTTAGAGAGACCATCTAGCATGACCCATTTAATAATAAATAAATCTGACAAAGGGGGATGGTATGACCCTGCATAAAAACAAGGGTCCAGTAGCTAGTGACTAGCTGGATTTTCAGAAATGATATTGCAAGTTTCTACTTTGGAGAGATAGTTATCCCAAGAGTCATTGGGACCGGCCACCCCAAATGCCTGCCAAAGGTTCCACTTAGTCTAATATTTATGGACAGAGACCTCTATAAACATGACCCAATAGGGCCAACGAAAGAGATTGATGGTTGGCCTAGTTTTGGTTTTCCAGTATAATTGCTTGTTCTGGGTCCCATTGTAAAGGTCTAGACTGGTAGATGACTCAGAACATGGAGCCCATCATGATACACCTAGGTGGGGAATTTGGGCTTTACAAAATGCACCAAGGCCAATTGGCCCCTGTGTTTACTTTTTAGATTATTGGGAATTTAGTGTAATGAGCTTATCTCAAACTGAGTCCAAAATGATCTGGGTTCTCTTCATCTACTGTATTCCACAAAACTTGATTGGGCCAGAACCTGGATTTCCTTTGGGTTGATTTTCTAGTACTTATCTTTCATATGGACCCCCTTCCATATTTAAGGCCTTTGTCATCTTCAGCCTGTTCAAAAGCTGGTAGTGTATATCAGTGGTTTTAGGAAGGGTAATGTCTTTTAAGTCTGAACATCTCCATCTAGAAATTTCGTAATCATCTTAAACTCAGAGTATCCAAAACAGAAATTATTATATTGTCTTCTTCCTACCTCTCCTCATAACTTCCCTGTTTCAAATTGATTCTACCTTTCATTCAGTTACCAGGGCAAAAAAACAGGAATTATCAACTCTTAACTCTTAGTCACCCTTCATTGTCAGTTACCAGGTTTTGTACATCTACATAAAAAAAAATTCTTGTTTGCATACTCTTTTCCTCATTCACCTAGACCCACTCTTTTCCAGGTCCCAATGACTTCTTGCAGAGATTATTGCAACAGCCTTCTAAATGGTTTCCATGCATCTAGAGCCTCTCTTTTTTTCAGTCTATCTTCTAAACAGCAGCCAAGTGGATTTTCCTAAAGTACAGTTCTGACTATGTTGTTTCTCTGCTCAAAAAGCTCCATTGGCTCCTTTTTCCTCTAGGATATAATATAAACTCTTCTGTTTGGCACTTAAGACCACTTACCATCTGGCTTAACTTTTCTTTCCTGGTTGACTACCCTCTATTTCCTCTAATGTCCATTCAGTGGAACCAAACTTTTCTACTTGCTATTTTTTATACTAATATTGGAGAAGATCTAATGTAGGTAAATGTAAGCAAAAACAAAGCAAAGCAAAGAACAAAAGAAAGGAAAAGAGAGAAAGAAGTAAACAATTTAGTAATTCCTCTGAGGAGCAGAGAAACAAAATAGTTGACTATGAGGGAGAGTGAAGACCACAAAGCTTGGAATAAGTCCTGAATTTGTTTTGCAATGCATAATATAGAGATTAATTCGTAGTGGGTCTCCTAATATAAACTGATGGTTGTGAGCAATGGTTACACCAGAAACATAAGGTCACAGCACAGAAGATAACACAACTAGCATTATCACCAATTCTCGCCACACTTCCTATTTTAAATACAGGATTAATACAAAGGATTGCCCAATACCACCACTTCCTTAAATCCTCCTATACCTTCAGCCTCCTTCCTCTATGCTTAAAGGAGATGTTAAGTCTTTGTCCCCACAAAATCACTTGCTTATGGACTGCTGTCTCTCATGGAAAACCATGTTTCATCATCCCTACTATAGCTGTTATTTCTGCCAGGGGAGGGAAGATCTGGTGAGACAAACAATTATAGTTCACAGAAGCTAGAAGGTATCTTTCCTTTTAAACCTACCAAAACTCTCACCCCCAATTCCAACAATTTTTCTATAACTGGAATATGCATCTCTATTTCAAGTTCTGGCAAGGTTTCTAGGATCCTAAAGAAGATGCTTTTACAGTATTCTATAGAACTTTGTTACCAGACCTTGATCAGAGACAAGTTAGTCAATTGACTAGCATTTATTAAGCACCTACCATGTGCTCAGCCCAGTGCTAAGTTCTGGGGACATAAAGAAACAAAATGAAACAAAACAAAACAAACAAACAAAAATCCTGATTTCTAGAGTCACAGACTAATAAGGGAGACAACATTAAAAAAAAACTACAAACAAATTACAAATATAGGTGGAAAATATTCTTAATTAGAAGGTACTAAAATTAAGTAAGACTGAGAAAGATTTCTTCCAGAAGGAGGAACTTTAGTTGAGACTTGAAGAAAGTGAGGAAAAATAAGAAGGCAAAGATGAGGGAGGAAGAGTATTCTAGGGATGATGGGGCACCATTGAAAAGTCCTGGAGATGTTTTAGATTCAAGGAACAGCCAAGTAATTCAGCAAAAACAGCAAAATTCAGGGTCAATAAATTGCAACATACATGGTGATGAATAAGATGTAAGAGGCATGAAAAGTCAAACAGAGGATTTTATATTTGATCTCAGAAGTAATTGGAAGATCCTGAATGTTATATAGTCTGGCCTGCAGTTTGTGAAGATAGATCAGTTTGAAAACTGAGTGGAAGATAGGTTGGAGAATGGAGTGACTAAAGGTATGGAGATCAACCAAGAGCCTATTGCTATAGTCCAAGCTTTAGGATGGTTACCATGTCAGAGGACAGAAGTGGGTGTGTTTAAGAGCTATTACAAAGATAGAAATGGCAAGACTTAACCACAGATTCGATGTTGGGGATGATAGAGTCTAGGATGCCATAATAAAAAATTGGTACATTTTAAAAAATTGATCACTACCTTTTTTATCTTAGTTTCCTTTATTTTGTTTATACTAAGGCTTTTCAACTTTGTGTAACTTAAATTGTTTATTTTTTTAATTTTATAATAACTTCTCTCTAGAATGAATTTCCCTGGATGATTCTTTCATTTTTAGAGGATGAAATTATCATTAAGGCTAATCATGAAGTTAGTCATTTTTCTTTGGATGGAGAGAAAACTTTAGTAGACATCTGGATATCTAGTCTTCAATTATTATACAGTGGCTCTATGGCCATATTCGTGACATTTTCCAAACTCCTTTCTTTTCTCATTCTGTCCATATGGTCTATAGTGTACTCTGATGACAAAATTACTGTATTTTTCACTCCTTTGATCATCACCAAAATGCTCTCCACTGAGTGCTTTGTCCCCACTAGTTCTTGTAATTCCTTACAGGAGTATGCCTTGTTATAAGGTACTCCCATATCTCTCTCCCTTCCCTTTTACTTATCCTGTGACATTTGAATAAAGTGTGCCCATTCAGAGTCATATTCCATGTATGAGCACATGAGTGTCATCGCACTGTCTCTTTGATAACTAAGAGGGTTTTTTTTGCCCCCTTGATTTTCTGGCTCTAGTTCATGTTGTATATTCTGTAATCTTTTCATCTTTGTGTATATACTTTAGGCATAATTTGATGTATTATTGATTCATTTCTTGAATTCTGTCTCATGTGAACTTCTGGATATCTAAAATACTTTTTTATCCCTTTACTGTGGGAAACCTTTATGCTATTTCAATGTACACACACTGTTAACTACCTCTTCTGTGCTTTTAAATTTAAAACTCTTTTTATTATGTTGGTAAGGCAAATATATTCTAATCAGCATTTGATAAGTATCATTCATATAGAGCCTATATTTTAAGTAATGGTTCAGATATTTAGCTCCCAGTCTCAGATATCATCTTCTTACCTAGCTATTCATTTTACAAATCAGTTATTTTTTTTCCCTTTTAGCATCATATGTTTTCAATGGATAGTGTGAATAAAATGTAATTGATGCTACTATGGTCTTCACACTCTTCCACAATATATCATAAGCTTTATCAATGTTTTCTGAATTCAAATTTTGCCTCAGACTGTGTAATCCTGGGCAAGTCACATCATTGCTAAGCATCAGTTTCTTTTTTTTGTAAAATGACAATAGTATTGCCAAGTACCTCAATGGATTACTGTGAGATAAAATGTGACAACATATCTAAAATACTTTGTAAACCTTAGATACACACACACACAAACACACACACATTCGGACAAAAGTATTATTTGTACCTACATGAGCCACCAGAAATGGATAGTAATCATTTGTTTTAGTAAATCTCAGTATGTTCTCAATTATGTCATAGACATGTACCCCAGGTAGGTAATGGACTTGTCTTTTCCTTTTTCTTAAAAGGAAGTCACGAACCACCACTATTTTCCTCTTTTTCTCTTATACATAATGAACAATGTCTCATCTCTCATCTGATACTTTCTGGAGATTTATCTATTATTTTGTGGAGGACTCTGCTTCCTTTTCAGAGTATCCTATTCCCTACTCTTCTTGAAGAAATTCAAATTTATTTTTTAGATCTATGTTTAAGATGATCCATTCTCTTTCTTTTCTCTTATGTGTGGCATTCTTTTACTCTCTAACCTCTCAACAATGGGAGTCCCCACCTCCCCTTCAGAATCATATTTGTCTCTTACATTAAAATGTAAGTTCAGTGTAATGATTGTTTTGTTCATCGTAATTTTATCCCCGATATCTGGAACATAATCAGCACATAATAAATGCTATTTATTCATTTGATTCCCCCCTTCTTCCCTTTGAAAGCCAAATTCCTTTAAAAATTCTTCAAGAATGAATACATTAAATATGTATTGAGTGATAATACATGTACACCCAATGGAATTGCTTGTCATTTCTGGAAAGGGGGAGGGAAGAGAGGAGGGAGAGAACATGAATCATGCAACTATGGAAAATTATTTTAAAATAAATAAATAAATATTTAAAAAAAGAATGAGTTTATTATAGTGGGTAATGTAGACCATTGTTGTCAAACTCAAATAAAAATGGGGGCCACTAAACTGTATACAAGCATCTGTATAGGTCACAAATTGATTTAGAAAACTATATATTTGCATTATCTTTGTTCTACTGAATATATATTTTGTTACATATTTGTATTTCCCTATTACATCTTAATTACGTTATTATTGTACTCCCTTGCCATGTTTGACACTTCTGACCTATAGTGTGAAGATGCATAATCTGGAGTCTGAAGAGATATTTAAACCCTTCTACCATATTTTCTAGGAAAAAAGCCAAACTGCATCTGGAATACAGATATCAGTCATTTAGCTTTAGTCAAAATAAAAACACCACACTGTCAATCAAAGACACTGCAAAGATTTTTAAGCTCCTAATAAATATAATTTCAATTCTTAGACATTTCTTAAAATGCTTGTGGGTATTTATATTTTACTTCCTTAGCACCTGACTATGAATCTTACAGCTTTTTATCATATCTTAAAAACTTATCAACCACATCAAATGTTCTTTTCCTTTTCTCACCAATTTGTTGTCATTCACCATTTAAAAAACTTAAGTATTTATTTTATGAATTTCTTTACTTACTTGATGTTCTACTTGCTTGTTCCTACTTTCTTTACCTTGCCAACCACCTTTTCCTTTTACTTCTACTTGAGTACTTCTTTTGAGGTCCTTATTTTACTTCAGATTATCCAGTGACATATAATAGAAATATTACTGCAGAAACTGTAACATATAAATCTTCATATTGTCACTTTAAATAAAACCAGAAGACAAAGGCTTCACTGTAATGAAATTATAGATCACAGATTCTCCTTATAGAGGTAAATAAAAGTCAGTAGATTTTGTTATATTATGTTTCCAAGGGCAACAAGAAACATAGTTTCATAGTACATATGACCTAGAAGACCACCTTGAAAATAATTATAACTTATGTGCCTCTGATGTAAAAGAGGAGAGGATAGAAAAATTCTAAAATAAGTGAACATATCCTTTAATAGTCCGTGACTGTTATATAGGTAGGCATAATCATTTCAATCACTTCTGATTTTATTTAGGAATAACTATAAATTACTCTGCTTTTTGTATTTAAATTCATTCATTAGGACAATGACTGATATGTTTAAATACTGAAGGTTTGTTTCCTTCTTTCATTTATTCACAAAAGGTAAGTCCAATATTTCTTATCTTATTATATATTACTTCTCTCCATTCTCAACATGATAGCAACAATGACAGCAATAACAATAGCAGCAGCAGCCACAGCAACAACAAGAGGTATTTATAAAACTCTTTTTGGGGGGCCCAGTGGATTGAGTGCCAGGCATAGAGAAAGAAGGTCCTAGGTTCAAATCTGGCCTCATTCATTTCCTAGCTGTGTGACCCTGGGCAAGTCACTTTACCCCCAATTGCCTAGCCATTACTACTCTTCTGCCTTGGAACAAATACATAGTAATGATTCTAAGGCAGAAGGTAAGGATTTTAAAACAAAACAAACCAAAAAACCCTCTTTTTTGGTTCACATAATACTTTACAAATCATCCTTCTTTGTTTTTTATACATGACACTCCATCTCTCTCTTTCATTGATTACACCAGCTATTTACCCATGCCTAGAATATCATTCCTCTTGAACTCTACTTCTTGGCATCCATAACTTCCATCAAGATTTTACTCAAGCAATGCAATTTACTTGAAGTCTTTATTGATCTCTCAGTTCTTAGTGTCTTCCTCTAAATATTTCATATATAGCTATCTATGCATGTTTTTTTCTATTCTCTCTTGACTATAAGTCCCTTGAGGACTGTGATTATTTAACTTTTTTTCTTAGTGCCTCCAATGACTAACAAATAGTAGTGGATTAATATATACTTGTTGATTGATTACTTGATTAGTACTCATATAGCTTAGCATAGCATCTGACCCTTGCTATATACATATGTGCATTAAACTGAACCAAGACAGTCCCTACTTTCACATCTTGCATTTTTCTGGGGAGATACACAAAAATATGTATCCCCATAGAAATTAATGCAGTTTATATATTTTAGCAAATTATTTGTTAAACTCTTATGCTATCTTCCTGGAAGAGAAAGAACTATATGAGCTAGAGGGAGCTCCTTTCAAAAACAAAGGATGAAAAACAGACGATGGTTTGGTTAATTATTAATATTAATAGGGGGCAGCTGGGTAGCTCAGTGGAGTGAGAGTCAGGCCTAGAGACAGGAGGTCCTAGGTTCAAACCCGGCCTCAGCCACTTCCCAGCTGTGTGACCCTGGGCAAGTCACTTGACCCCCATTTCCCACCCTTACCACTCTTCCACCTATGAGACAATACACAAAAATTAAGGGTTTAAAAATATTAATAGAATATAGAGAGCTTATTCAGAATCTATTTAGTGGCTGTATCCATTTAAAACTGATATCAATTTGGAAGAATTATCTAGTGGAATTCTTTAGGGCTCTCTTCTTGGTACTAGGCTATTTCATATATTTATCAATGACTTGTATAAAGTTGTAAATGACATACTTATTAAATATTAGATAAACAAAAGCCTAGAAGGATAAGTGACTTGATGGGTAACAGAATCTGGATCTAAAAAAATGTTGACTAAGCAGTACTAGGGATAAAATTTATATTTCTAAATATTTATATCAATAAAATAGAGAAAGAAGAGATCATTGAATTGGGCAGGTAACAGAAAAAGAAATCCCAGAAAAATAACAAATTTTAAATCCCCACTTAAACACAATTGGAAATCTTGAAAATCAAAGGTGAGATGAATAAAATTGAAGATATGAAAACTATTGAACTTATAAATAAAACTAGAACCTGGTTTCATGAAAGAAAAAAACCTAAAACAGATAAAGCATTGCCTAATTTCATTTTTTAAAAGGGAAGAAGAAAACCAAATTACAATTATCAAAAATGAAAAGAATAAATTCACCACCAATGAAGAGGAAATTAAAGCAATCCTTAGAAATTATTTGGCCCAGTTATATACCAATAAATCTGACAATCTAAGTCAAATGGATGAATAATTATAAAAATATAAATTGCCCGAAGAGGAAGTAGAATATTAAAGCAATCCCATCTTAGTAAAAGAATTTGACCAATTCATCAATGAACTCCAAGAAAAAGAAAAAATCTCCAGGGCCAGAGATTAACAATGAATTTTACTAAACACTTAAAAAAACAATCAATTCCAGTACTATATAAACTTTCTGGAAAAACACAGGCAAAGGATTCCTATCATTTTTTATAACACAATATGGTTCTGATACCTTAATCAGGAAGAGGGAAAGTAGAAAAAGAAAACTAGACCAATTTATCAAATTAACAGTGATATAAAAATGTAAAATAAAAAACTAGCTAGGAAAACACAGCAGTAAATCACAAGGAACATATACTATGACCATATGTGTTTTATAGCAAGAATGCAGAAATTGTTCAATATTAAGAAAATCACAAAATTGACAAAATATGACTCATTCCTATTAAGAACACTAGAAAGCACAGAAATAAATGGAGCTTTCCTTGTAAAAACTGGTATCTATCAAGAATCATCTGCAATCATTATCTGTACTGGGGATAGGAGAGAAGCCTTTCTAATAAGATCAGGGATGAGGTGAAGATGTCCACTGTCACAATTATTATTCAATATTGTACTAAAAATGCTAGCTATAGCAATAAGAGAAGAAAAAGAAATTGAAGGAATTAAAATAAGCCTTAAAAACAAATCTATAAAACTTTGCAGAAGATATGAGAGAAACCTAGAGGATCAATTAAAAATTAGTTCAAATAATTTTACAAACTTTACCAAAGATGTGGGATATACAATTAATTCACATAAATAAATTATCAGTGTTTCTATCTATTGCCAACAAAGCCAAGAAACAAGAGATAGAAAAATAAATTACATTCAAATTAATTGTAGATAATGCAAAATACTCTGGAGTCTACCTCTCAAGACAATCCTGGGAAACTAAAGGAACACAATTATAAAACACTTTTAACACAAAACCAGATCTCAACAACTAGAATAATACCTGGGCATATCAAGGTAAATAAAAAAGACAATTCTACTTAATCTATTTAAGACTGCCATGCCAATAAAACTACCCAAAAATATTTTATAAAGCTAGGAAAAAAAACCAACAAAATTCATCTTGTGAAGGGAAAGAAGGGAGGAAGATAGGATAGGAGAAGGAAGGGAAAGGAAGGGTAGAAAGGGAAAGGCAGGGAAAGCTGTGGTAGCCCCCAAGCCCAGGAGGGGAAATTGACCCAGGCTCTTTGGAGCTCAATAAAGATCAGGTAGCACTTATTGTAGAATAGCTAGGTTTTATTTAGATTTGGAAAGGGATATGTTAGGTAGGGGAAAAGGTTCTCCTCTGGCATGCACTCCTCCAGTGTTGAGAGTCTCCAGGTCAAGAGAGAGTCTCCAGAGTGGAGAGCAACAAGAGAGCCAAGAGAGCTAGGGTCAAGTGCCTGAGAGCTGAGAGTGTGAAAAGGAAGCAAAACTCTCTCTTTTATACTTTCTCTGACACCTCCCACAAAAGAAGTGGAAGGTGTCAGGGGAAGTTGTAGCAGGGAGTCCTGGTAGTCTCCAAAGGCTTAGAATAATTTTAAATGACACAATCTCAAAGAATAAAATGTTAAGAATATTGATGGAATTAATGAAAAATGGGAAGCAAAGTGATCTAGTCATAACTAATCTCAAATTGAATTATAATGCTATAATCATAAAACAATCTAGTACTTGTTAAGAAACAGAGTGGTGAATCAATGGAATAGATTAGGTACCATAATACATAGTAATAAGTGACCATACTAAGTACTTTTTTGATAAATACAAAGATCCAAGCTTTGAGAACAAGAATTCATTATTTGACAAAAGCTTCTAGGAAGACTGGAAAATGATATGACAGAAAGTAGATATACACCAACATCTCACACTGAAACAAAGCAAGAAAAAATCAAAATAGATTACATGATTTAGACATAAAGGGTGATACTGTATGCAAATTAACTGATTATGGAATAACTTACAATTCCTAGTTACAGTTACTAGTGGAGACTTTAATTTTCCCCTTTCAAAAGTAGATAAATCCAACCAAAAAAATAAGCAAAAAAGACATTAAAGACATAAATAGACCTTTAGAAAAGCTGGATATGATAGACATCTAGGGAAAACTGGGAAAAGAAAGAAATATGCTTATTTTTCTTAGCGGTATATTGACTATATGATAGGGTATAAAAACTTTACAATCAAATGTAGAAAAAAAATTACTGTATTAGCCCAAATGTAATGACTCCGAATATAGTGCAATCCCATGTATTTTAAAAGGTAACTCAGAAAGAGGAAATACTCATTTTATTTTCTCTTTTTAAATTACAACTTTGTCTTAACTCATGAATAATGTAGGCACTTTATATATGAAGTTTTTTCAAGGTCCTGAAAAAAAGTTAAAGAAGTTTGATGTCAACACTTTTGTTAAATATTGTGCTATTAGAAATTTGGGGGGTCCTTGAACTACATTTCCTATGAGCCCACTGGCTTCCTGTCATTACATGATGATGTAGTCAGTTACGTGATGACATAGAGAGGAGGATAAAATTGAGTGGCTATACTTGCTCTCTCTCTTTGCTCCCGATCCAGCAGCATGGGAGGAGGTAATAGCGCCCTCTTTTTAAACTGACTTAGTGAGCATGGCACTTGGCTTCATTTTCTAATGGCTACTAATAAATCTATAAAACCCATAATATTTATAAAGTTATCCTTTTTATGTTGATTTTATTTCTTAAAATATGTATTACTTTTATAGATACTTGTGAGAAACTACCTTCCAATATTTAATCATGGTCTCCTTCCTCTTCTATTTCCTCATCTCCTGAAGTGGAAACATCACTCCACCCTCTTCTTCCCACAAAACACCATCTTTACTACCATCCATACTGTTTGATATACAATATATTTAAAATCCAAGCACAGTGGATTTAGTGGAGATTTTGTCCCAAGAGTTTTTGATCCAGTTCCCTAATACAGTGACTGATGGTTTCTTTATTTTTTCCTATAGAATGAATTCATGGCTTCTGGCCAACTTATTATATTCTTTCCTCATATGATTTTTGAATGGCTTATTAATCAATACATCTAACACTTGTAACTGCAACATAATTCCTCCTGGAATAACAACTAGGTACATATACATTTCAATAATTCTCTTCTTCACATTTTTAGTCAAATGACCCTTGAAAGCATCGAGTATAAGTATTCCTCTATCCTCTCTAACATAGTAACACACTCAGATACCTACCCCAGAACATATTCAACCAATCTAACACATGTTCTTCATTCATCCATCCCTTTCCTACATACAAAAAATCACTCCTGATGGTAACTTTTCCTTAGGTAATATTTTATGCCTTAAAATTAAATAGTCAGCTTTTGCTCATCAGCTATGACTACAAGCATCATGATTATTCTAGTTTTTTTTCATTTATAATAGTTTATCGAGTTTTTTTTAGTTGCATGCCCAATTCATTGATCTGCTTTTTCTCTATTTTTTCGCTGTAAACATTTAGTAATATAAATTTTACTCTTACTCCAGATTTGGCTGCATCCCATAAATTTTGCTATGTTGTATCCTCATTGTTATTTTCTTTGAGGAAATTGTTGATTATGTCTATTATGGATATATGGAGGTACCTAGGTCAAATAAGGCCCACTGAAGAAAACAGCCATGCCTGTAAGTTTGCCTGAGATTGTGGATGAGGTCCATATCTCTCTTTTACACACACACACACACACACACACACACACACACACACACAGAGGCACTTCTGCTCTTGGCCAAAGGTCACATATAAAGCTGAGCTGTTACAGGTATCTTATCAGAGGAAATGTCCAAGACTCATTGTGAAATGTTTACATGAGCCACTAAGAAATGTTTATCTTCTGATCCTGAGGAAGTTTTGGACATCTTGTACCAACCCCCCACAAAGGGCTTTATGTTATCTAACAGGAAGATATCTCACCAAATGCACATAAAACTTGATGTATGGATCTATTGCCTAACAGAACCCTCTAATTATAAAAGTCTTTCTTTTTGTCACAATAAATGGAGTTCTTGAAGACCATGCCTCCTCATCTGGCCCTTCCTTTGTATATCTCTTTATCTTTTTACCTCTCTTTCTCTTGCTCAGTGTTGGAACCCCAGCCCTGGACACATAGTACCCCCAAAAGTCGAAGATTTGTTCTTTAGTCATTCATTCTTTAGGAGTCTATTATGTGGTGTTAAAATGGAAATAGAGAGGACCCAAGAGATATATGTTTGTGGTATATGTCTATGATCTGGTCTCTTGCTTTGAGATCTGATCTTTATTTCTTTCTGTATCTCCTCTTTTACTATTACTATTCCCTATAGATCTTCCTTCTAGGTATTATAGGATAGCTGGTATGTGAATCTTGGGGATAGTATAGGTGAAGGAAGGATCAGAGCCCAAGGCCCAAGCCAACTGCAGTTGGTGAAGGAGGAACACCCACTCCCTCACACTAGCTGTTGCTGTAATTCATCCCTCTTCTCTCTGACAGGTTTTGTTGGTTAAACCTGTCAGTGACTCCTTTCTAACAGTTGCTCAGTTTGAGACCCCTTGGGAGGTTAGGTAGATGGTTAGCCTCTCTAGGCTCAACCTGAGGTTGGATTGATTGATAATAGGCTATTGATTGGCTTTGGAAATGACTGAGATATGACTGAGTAATTAATCCTCCCTTCCCAAGGGCTGTGATAGAAAAACCACTCAGGAAGGTAATTTCTGTTAAATCACTGTATTATCTCTTGGTGAGGAAAGGATAACAAGGTATTAAGTTTGGGGATTGGAAACCCTATTGTTATAGTTGGCTGCTAATCTAATCATTGATCAGGACTGGAGATTGCTAGGCTGGTAGAGGCTTGAGGTTTTCACCCTCTCACTACCCCTGACCTGACCTGGCCACAGCCACGCCATAGAATAGGGAAGGCTATTAATGTAGATATGGATTGATGGTTTGTGTATTCTCTCAGCTATACCACCAATGATATTGATGGCTCACTAGCTCTCTCAGTCAAGCACAGGATATAGGTTTAGGTTCTGGCCTAACCTCTTCTTCCACTCTTCAACCACCCTTCACCTCCCTCTGTCCAGTTCTTGATCCAAAGATGTTTGCTCTAGTCTCAGCTCTGAGATCTGAGACCTCACAACTGTAGTTCTTAGGGGGTATTTATAGGGTGGGGACCAATCAACATTTGCCCCTGTCTCACGGCACCTGGGAACATTCTGAATATCTCAACTGCCATCCATGTCAGTCAAGGTGGCATCCAACATATCCCAGATTAATGATTTTAACAGTGGTTTCCATATATTTTCTGTTGCCTTTTGTTGAATGTAATTTTATTACATCATGGTCTGAAAAGGATGCATTTACTATATTAGCCTGAATATATTGTAACTTCCTTTCCTCAATATGTACCTTTGAAAGTTACATTCACACTATATTTGAATACTTCCAGCATTGAAACCATAATTTGTGTATTGATCTAGAAATAAAGGGTAACATGATAAACAAATTAGGAGAACATGGAAAAATTTACTCATCAGACTTATAGATAAGGAAAATAATTTATTACCAAACAAGATACAATAAATTTAGCACCTGATACTAGGATTCTTCCCTAAAAAATCAACTTTACCTGTATAAGAGAGGTATGACTAAAATTCACATGGAAAAATCTAAGATCTATAATGTCAAATCAAGTATTTGTAGAAGTCTGTCATCTCAGCATGGGTCCACTCTATGACATGGCAGCCAAAACCAGAGGGAAATCTCTGGCTATCATAAGAGAAGTAAGCTTTTAATCTTCCTATATTTTACCATCATCAGAACATATCTGGAGCATATCATGTTCAGTTCTTGGTTCTATATCAATAGAACATTTGTAACCAATAGGCTCCTAAAAGGGATAATCAAAACAGTGAAGGGTACAAAGACTTTGGTATATTAGAATTGTCTTAAATAATTAAGGAACAACTAGTCTAGAGAAGAAAGGATGTGAACTATTTTGAAAGGAGATTTTTTTTCTTCATTTGGTGGCAGAAAACAAAACTAGGGGTGATAGATGAATAGAACAAAGAACTAGATTTAGATTTGTCACAAGGAAAAGCTTTCTTCTAATTAGTTATGCCAAAATGAAATATATTGCCTCAGAAAATAGTGGGTTTACTTTCACTAGGGTTCTTCAAGCAGAGACTGAATGTCCACCTGTCAAAAAGGGTCTTTATATGCATGTTTAATTAAATGTCCTCTGAAATTCCTTATAATCCTAATTTAAAAAAATATATGACAGTAGAAAAGACTTCTGGTTGAGAGGATAAATAAAGGCTAAAAAAGTCATAGAAAAGATGTTTCGAATTGAGTTTTGAAGAACGATTCTGAAATGTCAAAATGAGAGAGACTCTCTAAATAGTACTATTAAGTGATTTGCCTATGTTCACATAGCTAGTAAGTATAGGAAACAAACTTTAAGCCTAGGTATTTCCTAACCCCAAACATGCCAACTTGGAGGGTTGAACTTGAAATCATTGGACCTTAGTTTGAATCCCACTTTCACCATTTGCTACCTGTATGACCTTGGACAAGCAGTATTTTTACTTGAAAAATGAAGTACTTGGATAAGATCACCTTTAAGATCTCTTGTAGCCTTAGATCTCTGATCCCATAAACTCATTTGAGTTCTATGTAAATGGAAGTTGTAGACTTTGGTTAGAGACTGACTCTTGTTAGTTAGCTGTAACTCTCTGTATGGTTAAATATCCCAAATTATATTTACACATTAGCTCAGAATAGGCAATTCCATATTTAATGTGACAAACTGAGTTAGTCCATCTGCTGCTAACTACTTGGTGAGCATTCATAATTCAAATGAATACAAATATTGCAATACATCTTTACCAATTGAAAAAGAAAGACTTAAAAATTTAAAATTAAAAAATTAAATGATGGAATTCAATACTCTCATATCTTTTTAAACTTCTAGTTAAAAATTTTCAAAGTATATTTGAAATGGTATTGTTCCAGACCAATTTTCATATAATTATTTGGGATCTATTCCAATGTGTTTGACAGATTTTTTTAAAAGATTGATTACATCATTTCATATCATAAAAAAATTACAGGAAATAACAAATGTCTGAGTTTTCCCTAAAACAGAGCTACTTTAGTATAATTTAACATGGAGTAACATCTGGATAATTAAATGCTCATCTCTTTAACATTTATAACATCATCAAAACAAATGGCTGTCTTCTGTTCTTCACTTTAGTGAAATATCGGGGTTTAAAAGTTCTCTATGTGCTACTCTTGGCAAAATTCACCTATCCAGATATTTATTTTCTATACAGATTTTGCTAGATTTGGAAGTTGTAAGAATATAAATATAATCAGGTCCAATATAAAGCATTTTATAATCTACTATAGAATAAGCAATTATATATGTAAATGTGGTAATAAGGGGACCTCCCTCCACCTGATCTGGTTGGTACACACTCCAAAAAATAGTAGTGTGGTAAGTTGAGATCTCCTGCCCTTTCCTTATAACATGCTTTAGCTGAGCCATTTCCAATGGAGTGCTTAATCTACACACAGGAGATTTTCAACAAAGTCATTTTGGGCAGCTTAGTAAATAGCATTCATAACCAAAGAGTTCTGACATCATGTGACACATTGTGATGGGAGGCTTGGTCCATGAGCATGGACCACTGAGCAGTTTCATCTACCTCTTTATAGACTTTAAATGACAATTTCTATTCTCTTTCCCTATTCTCATTCATCTTCTCTTTACTGAATGTGTAGTTTAGGACTCCTGTAGTTGTCCCTTCCTCATAAGGAAGAAGGGATAGCAATGATGTCTGTTCTTGTCCACTGCTAGAATATCTAAATCATTTTACACCTCTACCAATAATGCATTATTATGCTTGTCCTTCCACGGCCTCCCCCAAAATTATCATTCACATTTTTTGTTATCTGGGATGTGCATTAGGTAGAAATTCAGAATTTTAATTTACACTTCTCATGTCATGTGTAATTTGGAACATTTTTTCATATATCTATTGATGGATGATTAAAGAAAAAAAATAAACATCCCTAGGGTCCATGAATTTTCATTTTGAGTAGATCTGGGCTATAAGAAGGCTTTAAATAAAATGGAGAGATTCTGAGTTTCTATTTTTTATAGGAGATGCCACATATACCAATCATTCCAATTAAATATTCTCTATTATTATGATGCTTTTTTTACTATTATCTTTCTTAATGACACCAATTAGGGTTTGCTTGCCAAGGATATTGGAGTGGTTTTCATTTTCCTTCTCCAGCTCATTTGACAGATAAGGAAACTGAAGCAAACAGGGTTAAGTGACTTGCCCATGGTCACAAAACTAGTAAGATTCTGCGACCATAGGTCAACTCAAATCTTCCTGACTCCAGGCTCAGCATTCTATTCACTATGCCATCTAGCTTTTTATCATGTTTTTAGGTAGAGGTAAAAATAATGAATGCCAATTAATATCCAGACTATCCCCTAGTCATCCCACATCGTGTAGGTCTATATTTTAAGCAGAAGAGCATCTCTCAAAAATATTGATACATATGAATTTTGGCTCTAAAATAATAATTTCGTTCTAATGTAGCCACTTTCTTATAGGAAGGCAAGGGGTCATTTGACCAAAAGTAATTGTGGTGACAGAATGGCATTGAAATCATAGGAGCTGATTGGCATAAAGAAAGGATAGAAGTGCAATGAGCAGTGTAGATAGATGAATCAGGACAAAAGGAGAATGGGAAGGAAGAATAAAATCAGAGCAGCATGGAGGGGTCTGAAATGAAGGCAATGTGATTAGAATTTTGATGGAAAAGCACTGACAGGATGAAAGATTTCCCTCCATCCTTTCCTCCTGTCTCCTTTTCATTGGGGAAAATCTATCCCATTGACACATACTTGCTCTCTTTTTACAACACAACACTGGAACAAATAGTATTCATGTTTGATGATAGTAGCATGGCTACTGTGACAGATTCTGTCCTGGGAGAAAGGATAAGCAGCTGCCTCAGCCTCTTATCGAGATGCTCTTCATGATTAAAAACAAAAAAAGTTCAAATTTAAGTCCTATATGATGTGAAATCCTCTCTGAATGAAAGCATCCATTCTAGTATATCACACCTGTCCTTATATTCTTGTGAGAGCCTATATAATCTTTTACAAATGTTTGCTTTCTGACTAAACTACTTTAAAATTATCACATAATTCTACAGGCATCTTATTATTAAGTGTGTCTTAATTGAAATTTATTTTATTTTTTTAAATATTTACTTTTACTATAAAAAATTCCATTGAAAGATTGTATGAACAAGTTTCTTAAGTCAATTAGAAAAAGGTAATGATGTTAGCATTAATTGAATAGAAGCTATATGTAATTAAAATGATCAACCTTAGCCCAGGAAAAAGGGTAAGGAAATTCATTGAGATTGAAGAGACTGAAAAATAAGCTTTCAAAATACTTGCATATACTGTCAAATGGGATCATCAATATTATGAGATGAGGGACTTTGTAGGAAGAGAAAGTTTCAGAAATAATTTTAATGTCATTACAAAGTACATCAATACAACTTTTAAAATAAAAAATGTAATGACAATTAGCAATAAAAGAGACAGAAGAAAGCAAGTTTAAAATTAAGAAACAAAACACAACAAAACAAAAATCTGCTTGAGAGTTAGGAGAATGAGATTTTAGTCCTGGTTTATCCCTTCATCTCTATATGACCACAGTTAAGCTAGTTTACCTCTTCAGATTATAAATTTGTCCTTTGTTAAAAAATAAAGATATTGATTTTGAATGATATGATCATTGGGAATTTATTAATATTTGATTCTAGTACTCTATAATTTTATGAGTCCTTTAGGGAAGAGTTCAGAAGGAAATATGCAATTCTATAGTACCTCTAATGTGCCAAACATTATGCTAAATGCTTTTCACAACCTTATTCTCTTTTGATCATCATAAGAATCCTATGAGATGTGGACTGTTATATCCATTTTACAGTTGAGGAAATTGACACAAATAGAGATCTAGTGACTTGACTCGTATCCTATAATTAATTACATTTCCAGTACTAGATTTGAATTAAATTCTTCTTGACTCAAGCACTTTCTCCTTTGCTTTACCAGATGTCTCCCAGATGCTATGCAGGAGACAAAGAAGCATGAACTATGGCTTTGATCACATTTGTAGGCAAAACAAAGATACACGAAGCAAAATAAGATAGAATACAAAAGTAAATTGTAAAACATTGCTTAAAGTCCTTTAAAACTTCATGTGAGAAAGAAATCTGAGAGGACTCCATAAAGGATAATGGATATGAGTTGGGTTTCAAGAAATAGATAGTTGAGAGAGAGAAGAGAGGACAGGAAAGGAGATGAAGAGCAATGTACTGGAAAGGCAGAATCATATAGTGAAAGGGATTTTCGTAAGTCTTAGCTCTGCTGCTTAATACCTATATTATCTAGTAAGTAGGCAAATCACTTAGAGGCAACCATGATTTTATAGAAAGAGTATAGGACAGGGACTTAGAGGACCAGAATTGAAATCTTGTTACTTCTACTTACTAGCTGTGTGATAGGCAAACCACTTCAATTGTTTAGATTCAATTTCCTGAATTTTAAATTAAAAAGTGAAACCAAATGGCCCCTAAAATTCCCTCCAGGTCTCAATTGTCAGTAAAGACTTATTAAGTGCCTCTAGGTGCCAAGCACTATGTGAATCATTGGGGATAAAAAATATAAAATAGAATATAATTTCTGCCTTCAAGGAGCTTATATTCTAAAGGGGGAAGATGATACATGAAAGAAAACTGAAAAGTTGGGGTAGGAGAATGATGGAACCCATGGCAGGGGAATGGTAGAGAAATGAGAAATGTCCAAAACAAGTGTATTCAGGTGGAAAATGAGAAGATATTTAGGGTAATATCTGTCTTGTTCCCTCTAATTAAATGGACCGGTTTATGGTTCCATCCTTCAATCATAGGGGCTGAGGGTACTGATGAGGTGTGGGAAACAATATTTATTGTATCTTGCTAGATGGTGTGTCAGGAATCTATGTATGGAAAATGACCTGAACAGAAATATAAAGACAAGGAAAAGAAAATACTTTTGTGGGATAATAAGGTCACCAATTTTACTGAGTCATTAGGTGCAATTTGGAGACTCAGGAGAAATAAGATAATAAAAAAATAAAACTTTTGAAAAATCAGTTAGTCAACAAGTATTTACCAAGTTCATGCTATGTGCCAGGCTCTGTGTTAAGCGTGGGAAAAACAAAGAAAGTAAAAAATAATTCCTCTTTCACAAGGAAATCATAATCTAATAGGTGAGATAACATGAAAACAACTGTAGTGGATAAATTAGAGATAATCAACACAGGGAAAGAAAAGGAATTAAGGAGTATTAGGAAAGGCTTTTTGTAGAAGGAGAAATCTTGACAGACTTGAAAGAAGGCAGGGAGGGAATCCACGATGCAGAGATGATGAGTTAAAAAATTTTAGTTAAAACAACAGAATGCAAAAAATACTTCTAGTTTGGAGATTGATTATCTTGTGCTAGAAACAGCAGAAAGGTTTCACTGACTTACAGAGTGCATGAGAATGAGGAATCTGTAAGAAGACTGGAACATTAAGAGGGAGGCAGGTTATAAAGGGCTTTGCATGTAAAACAGATTTTATATTTGATCCTGGAGATGATAGAGAGCAACTAGAAGTCATTGAATAATGGAGAGACATGATTAGACATTAATTTTAGAAAAATTAACTTGACTGCTAAGTGGAGCATTTTCTGGAATGGGAAGAGACTTGAAGCATGGACACCAATCAACAGGCTGTTATAATAGTCAAGACTTGAAGTAATGAGAGTTTACTTCAGGGTGGTTGCAGTATCATAGATGAGAGAAGGGACCATGAATGAAAGGTGTTGGAAATGTCAGTAGTTGACCACTGATAGTATATAGAGGATCAGAGAAAGTGAGTCATTGAGAATGATCGATCCTGAGGTTGAAAATTGGATTTACTGGAAAGATGACATAACTTTCTTAAATAATTGAGATGTTAGGAAAGGAGGATGTTTTGGATTTAATATAATTACTTCTTTGAATTTAAGATGTTTATGAGACATCCAGTTCAAGATGATCAATAAATGGTAACAGATTTGATATTGTAGGTCAAGACAGGCAGATCTGAGAATCATCAGTCTAAAGATGGCAACTGAATTCAGGGGAACTGATGAGATCACCAAGTGAAACAGTAAGAGGAAAATAGAAGAGGGTCCAGAAGAGAAAGACCTTTGGGAAATCAATATTAGTGAATAACAAAGGGATTAATATCCAGCAATAAAGCATGAGAAGAGGTTGAACATATAGGAGAAAACCGAGGTGTCCTCACTGTAATAGAGAAAAGATTATGAAGGTTAAAAAGTGATTGACAGTATTAGAAGACGCAGAGAGGTCAAGATTGATGAGGACTGAGAAATGACCATTAGGTTTGAAAACTGAGTTCATAGGCAACTTTGGAGAAAGAAAATTCAATTAAATGAAAAGATATTAAATCAGACTATAGAGTGAAGAAATGAAGAGAAAAAAGGGGAATATTGACTGTAGATAGCCTGCTCAAAGAGTTTATTTACAAAACCTAAATACCATCTTACACTTATACTCAATAAAATACAGTGACTCCCTATCATATTCAGGATCGAATACAAAACCCTCTATTTTATATTCAAAGCCCTTCATAACCTACCCCCATTCTACCTTTCCATTTTCCCCTCATTTTTCTCCTCACCATTTATTTTTCCATCCAGGGATACTGTTCTTCTTGTTGTTCCATGAACAAAACATTTTGACTCTTGGTACTAGGCATTTTCTCTAGCTAATCATGCCTGGAATGCTATCATTCTTCATCTTCACATCCTGGTTTTCCTGGTTTCCTTCAAATCTCAATCAAATCCCACTTTTTCCCCCAAAGTACTTTATTTTTATTTTTTATTTTTTTATTTTAATTTTTAAAAAATTTTGAATATTTTCTCCTAGTTACATATTTCATGTTCTTTCCCTCTCCCCTAAACCACCCTAACCCTCCTTAGCCGATGCACAATTCTACTGGGTTTTACAAGTATCATTGATCAAGACCTAATTCCATATTATTGATAGTTGCACTGGGATAATTGTTTAGTGTCTACATCCCCAATAATATCCCCAGCAGCCCATGTGTTCAAGCAGTTGTTTTTCTTCTGTATTTCTCCACCCACAGTTCTCCCTCTGAATGTGGCTAGTTTTCTTTCTCAAGTCCCTCAACCTTGCTCTGGATTCTTGCATTGCTGCTAGAAGAGAAGTCGATTATGTTCGATTGTACCACAGTGTATCAGTCTCTGTGTACAATGTTCTCCTGGATCTGCTTCTTTCATTCTGCTACTTTGTCAATCTCCTTCATTCTCTGGAGACCCTCCTGGGGTCTCTGGTCTGGCTGTTTTCAGGGTCAAGCCCTCATCTTCCTAGCCAGCTGCCCAAAGCCTAGAACTTGGTCCAAACTTGCTCCTCCACCTGAGGTTTTCCCCTGAAAACTGCTGCACACTGCTGCTGCCTCTCTCAGACCCACTCCCATGTGCAAGGTCTTTGTTTTCCAGCCATCTGGGGTTTCAAGTCTTGCTGCTCTCAGGAGTAAGCTCCTAGAGGTGCCAGTTAGCTGTCAAGGAGCCCCCACTTGCTCTAACTCTGGAGTGCAGCCTCTAACTCTGGTACTGTGGGTGGGGAGGGGGAGGGTTGATCCACTCGTGTTTTGATGGGAGTTATTTCCCCCTCTTATAGCATGGAAGTGTCCAAATCCCATATACCTTCAATACTGCTCCCTATTGTGGGGTCCCTTCTTTCATCTGGATTTGGTTTTTTGTCTTTTGGAGGTACCTTTTATCGGTTGGTAAGGAAAGAAAATTGCCCTCCTTCTGCTCTGCAGCCATTTTAACCTGTTTTCCAATAACTAAATTCTATTGTCTTCACTTAAAATTTTTTTTTCTACTCATCATCTAATTTTTAAAAATAGTTGTTTGCATGTTGCCTCCTCCATTGAATTTTGATCTCCTCTCACTAGATAGGGACTACCATTTACCTTTCTTTGCATCTTCAGTTTTTAGTAGAGTGTCTGGCCCAAAATAAGATTTTTTAAAAATGTTATTTAATTAATTAATTAATTTAGAATATTTTTCCATGATTCCATGATTCATGTTCTTTTCCTCCCTTCCTCCCACACTCCTGCCATAGCCCACAAGCAATTCCACTTAGGTTTACATTGTAATAATAATAAGAGCCCAGTAACCAATGTTTGATAGAAGGAGAGAGAGAGAGAGAGTCTATGTGGTGAGTCTCTCTTCTACTTCTCCCCTCACCCTGAATATACACTGAGAAATTTTGAGGAGGTGTCACCCTGAAACTGGATGACCTGGATGGTCGTGCTGCCCCATGGGAGATGGGGGCGAGGCTTCCCTATAGGATGAGGTATGTGGTACCCCAATCTAATTCTGAATGAGGGTGGGGTTCACACAAGCTTCCCCCGAGGTCAGTCAACTTCATAGAGGGTGGTCTGGCTTCAAGATGGAGGCAGCCAGACCAAGCTATGGTTCCCCTCTCCCTTGTTGTCTCTCAGGCACTCTGGAACGCCATCTGACTAATGAATGGCTTTTATTATTCACAATTCAGGGGATGGGGAAAGGGATGAAGGGCAGTGGGATTTTGGGGTACTCTCTTCTCTGTTTCTGTGAGGTCCATCACTCAGGTGGGAACTTTTGGAGTTCCCACTCCTAAGTGTCTCCTCCCTATTCTTCTCCTTCAGATTCTATTTCTATCCTTTTCTACAACTGTAAGTTAGACCAGAAAGGGTCTCTCAGCAAGGCTGGGTTATGGGTGAAGGAGACTAAGAAATTACTCCCAAAATGGAGCCCAAAAACATTGCTAACTTGTTTTTGAAGTCTTGATGGGTGAGATGCAAAGGAATGGCTTTGACCAGGAAATCAGGGTTTCAATGTCCAAAGGAAGATCCTCAGGAAGTCTTCAGGACTGGATCCAAGCTAGGATGTCCTCCTCCTCTCTCTTCCTTCCTCTTCCCAGTCTCTGGTCTCAACTGCCAGTAACTGTCACCAACTATCAGCCACTCCTTCTCTGGATCCTTTTGTCCCATCCCTCTTGCACAAATCTCATCCTTAAAACATGTGTCATTAATCAAGACATTTCCATATTATTAATATTTGCATTAAGGTGATCGCTTAGAGTCTACATCCCTATCAAACCATGTGATCAAGCAGTTGTTTTTCTTCTGTGTTTCTACTTCCACAGTTCTTTCTCTGGATGTGGATAGTGTTCTTTCTCATAAGTCTCTTAGAGTTGTCCTAGGTCATTGCATTGATGCTAGTACAGAAGTCCATTACATTCGATTTTATCACAGTGTATCAGTCTCTGTGTACAATGTTCTCCTGGCTCTGCTCCTTTTACTCTGAATTAATTCCTAGAGGTCATTCCAGTTTACATGGAATTCCTCCAGTTCATTATTCCTTTCAGCACAAAAGTATTTAATCACCAACAGATACCACAATTTGTTCAGCCATTCCCCAATTGAAAAGCATCTCCTCTTTTTCCAATTTTTTGCCACCACAAAGAGTGTGACTATGAATATGTTTATGTAAGTCTTTTTCCTTATTATCTCTTTGGGGTTATAAACCCAGCAGTTGTATGGCTGGATCAAAAGCCAGACAGTCTTTTAAAGCCCTTTGGGCATACCTCCAAGTTGACATCCATTATGGTTAATATATGCACTCAAGGATATAAATTCCCCCCTGAGTACTGCTTTGGCTTCATCCAATAGATTTTGATATGATGTTTCATCATTGTCATTCTCTTCAATGAAATTATTCATTGTTCCTAAGATTTGTTCTTTAAAAGATTTTGAAGAATCATATTATTTAATTTCCAATGAATTTTTTATTTACTTCTCTGTGTATTCTTACTAATTATTATTTTTATTGCATTATGATCTGAAAAGTTTACACTTCTTATTTCTGATTTTTTTTCATTTGTTTGCCAAGTCTTTCTGTCCTAGAACATGGTCATTCTTTGTGAATGTACCATGTACTGCTGAAAAGAAAGTGTGTTCCTTTTTGTCCCTATTTATTTTTCTCCATATATTTATTAATTCTAATTTTTATAAGATTCCATTCACATCTCTTACCTCTTTCTTATTTGTTCTTTGGTTTGATTTATCTAGGTCTGATAGAGAAGGTTTAGGACCCCCACTAGTATAGTTTTACTACCTATTTCCTCCTTAACCTCCAATAGTTTCTCATTTAAAAATTTAAATGCTATACCATTTGGGGCATACATGTTAAATACTGATATTTCCTCATTATTATGCTGTCTTTTATCAGGATGTAATTACCATCCATATCTCTTTTAATCAGATCTATTTTTACTTTGACTTTGTCAGATATCATGCTTGCAACTCCTTCCTTTTTTTCCTCTATTTATGCCCAATAGATTTTGCTCCAGCCTTTTATCTTTACCCTGTGTGTGTCTACTTGTCTCATGTGTGTTTCTTTAAGCCATATATAGTAGGATTTTAGTTTCTAATCTACTCTGCTCTTTGCTTCCATGTTATGGGTGAGTTCATCCATTCACATTCAGTTATGATTACCACCTGTGTATTCCCCAAAATTTTGATTTCCTCTCCTACTCCTGCCCTTTCTTCTTTCACTATTTCCTTCTACACCAGTGTTTTGCTTTTAATCAGTCCCCCTAATCCCCAACCTTGTATTATTTCCCTTTTCCCCTTCTCATTTTCCTCTTACCTTTCTTTAGAATCCTTTTAAATTACTTCCTTACTCCCTCTCCCTTTTATTTCTTCCCTCTCACCAGTCTGTTTGTTACCCTTCTATTTCTCTATAGGACATTTGCTCTTTGTTCATTACCTGGATAGAAGCTGTTGATTGTTGTTTACTTTTTCTTTTTCTATTGTTTACTCATATTTTTTCCTTCTTTCTCCCCTGTAATTGTCTATAATCTTGCTCTTCTGGTTATTTGCTGGATTTGTGGGTTTGGGGTATGCTGTCCTGAAGGGGCTTCTTTTCTGCTCTGCTGATTGACTATGTTAGGCTGATAGAGAATTAATGAGCCCTGAGGTCAAATCTTCTCACCTGGCAGTAGAAGCTGAATGTATAGGTGAATGTATGGAGGCTGAAGGGAGATGGGCTTCCCTCCCTGTTAGTAATGTATTCTCTCAGCCTTTGCCCTGAGATCCCAGTCAGTTGGATTCTTACAGCTACTCTCAGCACAGTCTATAGGCTAAGGGTGTTGGAGATTGAGCTTCACTGCCCTCTGAAGACTTCTTATCTGCCCTATTGATAAGATTAAGCAAGAGCAGAGTTGATCTGAGGAGCTGGATGTGCTTTGAGGCCAAAGGCTCGGGAAAGGGGGGAGGGCAAGATGGAGCATTTTGGCTGCAACTAGGCTGCCCTCTCTATGCTTCTCCTCCAGCTGCTTCCCAGCCAACTGTGTTCAATGTCCTGAACCTGGCATAGCTGTGCCATCAAGGCACTCCTTCCAGACTAGAGCCCTTGATCATCCAGAGATTCTAGCCATCTCTGGAGACTCAGCACTGTAGGTGGGTGGGTGTCCTCAGCCCTTCCTTCTTCTTTTCCCTTGAACCCGAGAGTTCAAGAATTCAGTCTTTTTTTTGGCATACCTTTTAAGTTGAATCCAGCAGGAGGATCCTCCAGCTCTTTCCTGTTGTTAGATTTGGTTTTCTGCCCCTTCAAAGCACTTTGTTTTTGATTGGTGTGCAACAGTTTTTGGAGAGGTCTGGACTTTTGCTGTGTCTAAGCCACCATCTTGACTCCGCCCTCCCATAGTAAGATATTAATAAGGGCTTATTGACTGACAAAAGAGGGAAGAGGCATGGAATGATAACTACTAGAGATCTTTAGATAAAGGGAGATTTTTTTATGATGGGAGAGATATAGACATGTTCATAGTAGTAGGGAAACAGTAAATAGTGAGAGATTGAAAATAAAGTGAAAGTGGGGATGACTGATGGGGCAAACTACTGGAGGATATAGAATGGAATCAGATCATTTATTCATGTAGAGGGGATTGACTTGGCAAAGAGAAGGTCCATCTAATCTTGTAAGATAGGAGTAAAGGAAGAAATAGTGCAAAATCACCTGAATGATGTGAGATGAGGAGGGAATCAGAGTTCTTTTAGTGAATGACATCAATTTTGGGGGGTAAAAATTGTAGCCTCCAGTAATGAGAGTAGGCCCCAGTAAAATTAAAGCCAAAATCTGGCCAGAATCACTCCTCACATGAGGCCCCCAAATCCCTTCCTGATGTACTTGGTAAATGACTGACTGTTCTGGACCAGCTCACTGAAGCAAATATTTCCCTGAAAATCTGGACTAGATGGTTACATATTTACCTGTAATTTGTTATCCTATAGAAAACTATGCATAGAGCCATTGAGGTAATCTAAATCCATTGTCTCCATTTTGTAAATCATTACTAACCACTGTCCTTGAAAAAGGCTTCACTAATCCCTTAGCCTACATCATTTTCCCTATAAATTGTAGACCCCAACCTATTAAACTTTGTCACCACTCTAAGAGACTATCTGTGCAGTTCTTAGTCATTAACACCATCCTGTAAGCTCAGGACATATCCTTTGCACCCAGTTTGGGAGATCCACAAACAATTTCCAGAGCTGGCATCTGACATAATATATGTAATGCATTTCTCAGATGAATGGTCAAAGGTGAAGGAATTAGGAGGGTTTTTAGGATGAAAAATATTGTAAAAGCTATAGTGGTGACTGGGATAGTGAGATAATTATGGAGATATAAAAGTAATGCATTGCCAGTGATAGAATACACAAACATGTATAAGGACATATATTTTATGATATTTCCAAAAATATGATTGGAAGAAGATCATATACTTCAATTCAATAAAAATGAAGTAGCTATGCTATTAAAGGTATTCAGTTGGATATTGACAAGAAAGATGTTTTGCTTGGGACTATCCTTGTTTATGAACTTCTAGTTAGTTATTTTATATATTTATAGATATTTATATATTTAGGCACTTTGTAGATCAGCATCTTCTGCAAGTTATGGCTCACAATGGCCCCACTATTAATACTTTTACCAGTCAGAAAGAAGATATATTTCATTAATAACAAGGGTTGGAGATAGAACTAGGACTTGGATTCCATTGATAATAGTGAACCCTGGCAAGATGGAAGTCTCTCTACAAATTCTGATTAGCAACTTTTCTGTAATACAGTCTTAAAGAGATGTCTAACAGGGAAGGCATGTAGCACCGTGCCACTAATTGGTTTATGAGAGCACATTTAAAAAATTTTCAATGTAAGCATTTATATATACCTCCAAAATCCAATCTAAATATATCCAATCCAAAATCCAATAAATCAAGACTCAACTTATTGTTTTATCCCACTCCTGAATTCTTCTATAAACATTTATTGAGTTCAGGAGGAGTGGAATAGAAGGTTCAAAGAATGAAGTCATTGCCTAGTGACGATGTAATAGTAATAATAACAACAATCATTATTTCTATAGCTTTTAAAGTCTTTAAAAGTATTATAGATACATTATCTCATTTGAACCTCACAACACCCTTGAGAGACTAAGTGATTTGCCCAGAGTAATATAGCCAATATGTGGTATTCATGATTCAAATTCTCTATCCATTTAAACATATTGTCTCTCTCAAAAAGTATTTTAATTAGATAGGAATATAACAACAATAATAGAACATTCTCTTCATACATATTAGGCAACCTTTCCTTCAGATATAGACATATACTATCAGTGGTTGCATAGTGACCAGATGTTAGGTTGGGTTACATGGATAAATGAGGTCCACATATAGAGAAACTCAAATCTTCTAGCACTGTAAAAGAAACTATATCCCCCAATAATTTTATTATGATACTTCCTATTATATTTACTCCACATCTTATTTCTTACTTCTGTTCCCTGAAAGGAATTATGCTTCAACTGATGCTTTTTTGGCACTTTCCCTACTCTGAATTCCTGCTCTGGTTCCACTGTTATATAATTCTTTCAACGACCTCCATCATCTACTTGGACACTAATGCTATGGTTAGGAAGCCTCGTTCCTGGAAAGTAGGCTCAATCTCTTTCAACCTACAGAAAAAAGAACTATAATTCCTTAAGATTGCTTTGTAAGCTTGATAGTTTCTAGTCTCCTACTGTTCCTTAACATCCTTAATTCCTTAAGAGAAAGGAAATCTTGAAAACTAATTCTTATTCAGTTCTTTACCAACTAGAGATTGTAGACATACATTAAAACATTCTTTGGACTCACAATGAAAGAGTCTTTCTATGACAATAGAAGGAATTGATAGAGTCTGAATGCGGATCAAAACATACTACTTTTCACTTTATTTCCTCTATGAATTTTTCTCTAGTGTAAGCAATATGTGTTTTCTTTTGCAATATGATGAACATAGAAATATGTATTGTATGAGAATACATGTACAACTTATATCATATTACTGGTTCTCTTGGGGAGGGTTGGAAGGATGAGAAAGAGGAAGAGAACATGGATCACCAAATGTCAGAAAATGATTATTAAAATTATATTGAGGGGGCAGCTGGGTAGCTCAGTGGATTGAGAGCCAGGCCTAGAGACGGGAGGTCCTAGGTTCAAATCTGGCCTCAGACACTTCCCAGCTGTGTGACCCTGGGCAAGTCACTTGACCCTCATTGCCTACCCTTACCCCTCTTCCACCTATAAGTCAATAAACAGAAGTTAAAGGGTTTAAAATAACAAAAATCTATAAAAAATTATATTGACATGCAATTTGGAAAAATCAAAATAAACTTTTCTAATTCAACCAAAATTAATAAGTAATATCTACAGTTTTAAGTGCCTTCTAGAATTTTCACTTCAGGAAAATATGTAAAAGGTCAAGAACAAAAGCTATGAAAATGGAAATTGGTTTAAGGATTAAAACCAAACTTAGAAAAAGATATACCTCCATTTCCTAAAGGAATGACTTATGGCTTACCCAGGGGTAGTAACCTCATTCTCATTCTGAAAGGATTAGAGTATTGATCATAGGGAGGATGGTCCCTTTGATTACTTGAGGAGAATGCTTTCAAGGAATGCTCAAAAAAGGAATTTAGTTTTTAGGTTTTTAAATGTCTATTGTTTTGTTACATTAGAAGATTTTAAATAAAAATATTATTTTATCATTTCCTTACTCCTTTTCCTTATCCTAGATTCTTGTGAGTTGACTTCAGACTATATTTTGTTAAAATTTCTTAAGGTCTTAATATCAATAGGTACATTTCTCTCTCTAAACTAGAAATGCTAAGATTTCAAATAAAGTTAAATTAATAATAAAAAACATTTTTGGCAGACTCATAACTAAAATAGAGTACAGTATTCACATTTGTTTCTTTAACAAGGTCCTATACTTATTAAGTCTGAAGAGAGGGCTACAGATCTCCTTATCCACTATTTTTTTTTAAACCCTTAACTTCTGTGTATTGGCTCCTAGGTGGAAGAGTGGTAAGAGTGGGCAATGTGAGTCAAGTGACTTGCCCAGGGTCACACAACTGGGAAGTGTCTGAGGCTGGATTTGAACCTAGGACCTCCTGTCTCTAGGCCTGACTCTCAATCCAATGAGCTACCCAGCTGCCCTATCATCCACTATTCTTAACCACTGGTTAGGAACCTTTCCATATTCTTTCTCAGACAGCCATCTTTGATAAAAGATGGGAAGTTCTTTGGGGGCAGCTGGGTAGCTCAGTGGATTGAGAGCCAGGCCTAGAGAAGGGAGGTCCTAGGTTCAAATCTGGCCTCAGACACTACTTCCTAGCTGTGTGACCCTGGACAAGTCACTTAACTCCCATTACCTCGCCCTTACCACTCTTTTGCCTTGGAGCCAATACATAGTATTGACTACAAGACTGAAAATAAGGGTTTTTTTAAAAAAAAAGGATGGGAAGTTCTCATTAGCTTTCTCAGTTTCACATCCTTTTGAGATGATCAGGTCAGGACCTACTTATGCCTATATTAGCCTTCCTCTATTGCTACCTTCCGCATTCTCAATGACAAAAACCATTTGGGCTTCTTGACAGCTCATAAGATTTGGATGAGACAGGAGTTACTATATCTATTTCTTCTGATGAGGAAGACTAGATCTTACTCTCTACCCAGCCTTTATATCCTAGAGATTTTGGGCACTGTTATTTTACTTAGTGATATAACCTGAACCTTCCCATCTTCCCTACAGTCACAATTTTTTTAATGTGTTCATTTGTTACTTACATTAAATATACCTAGTAGCTCCTTCCCTCCCTTCCTTACACACACCATAAAAGGAATCATGTATATATATATATATATATATATATATATACATATATGTATATATGTATATATATATATATATATATACACATGTTAGGGATGTTTCAATTTATCAATTTATTTTCAATTTATTTCTCTGGAAATGGATATTTGCAGTTTTTCTTCAAACAATATTCTTCTTAATGTGATATTCTCTTGGTTCTGCTCATTTTGTTCTTTATAATTCTGTGTAGGTTTTTCCATGTTTTTCTAAAATTATTCTGCCCATTATTTCTTTTTGTTTTAAATTTTTTCCAGATTATAAATTGATATAATTTTCGATAAACATTTTCTAACATTTTGCAATCCACGTTCTCTCCTTCCTTCCCACACTTTTCCATTCCCTAAGACGGCAGGTAATATGATATAGGTTGTACATATTATCATATAATACATATTTCCATATTCATCATGTTGAGAAAGGAGACACATATCACTTACACTACAGAAAAATTCATGGAGAGAATAAAGTAAAGAATGGCATGTTTCAGTCTGCAGTCAGACCCTTTCAATTCCTTCTAAAGTTCCTTGGAGTTGTCCAAGATCCTTACATTGTTGCTAATAGTTTTCAACAGTTGATCATCATACTTTATTGTCATTACCCTATACAATATTCTCCTGGTTCTGCTAACTTCACTTTGCATCACTTCATGTAAGTATTTTCAGGTTTTTCTGTGATCATCTTTATTTGCTATTTCTTATGACACAATAGTATTCCATTACAATTATATGCCACAACTTTTTTCATTCATACCTAAATTCATTAACTTCCCTTTGACTACCACAAAAATAGCTGTACATGGAGGTCCTTTTCCCCTGTCTTTGAACCATTCCCCAATTGATGAGTATACACTTAATTTCTTTGAAATTATTTTTATGTTCTCTCTGAAAATTTGTTAAGTCCTTAAGAGCAGGGACTATTTCACTTTTTTTTATTTGTATGAATGACATTTAGTACAATGCCTGGCGCAGAATAAATACTTAATGAATGCTTTTTATACATTGCATCAGTAAATTCAGACAATTCAATTCAATTCAATGGACATTTATTGAATGCTAAGAAGCTAAACCATGAAACTTTGAAAGGACTCAGAACTTTTTCCTTGAAATAAAGATGCACAAGAAGGATCTAAATTATGATTGGTTGTCTTCCTTAGGAACCTCTTAGAACTTGGAGATATTTATTCTGTTAACTTTCTTGTCTTTGACTATTTCCATGGAGACTTACATTTCAATTGTCAGCTAATTTTTAGCCAAAATATAATTTTAGACTTTAGGTACAGTCATATGCCCTAGTTGTGGTAAATATCACTTGAATTCTAATTTTTTGAACTATAAAAGTTGCCACGTGATATTTGATAAAGAGACTGTTTTGCTTCCCTCCTGCTGTATAAGGAAGGTTGAAAGACTGTTATCCTCTGTACCCATTCCCTCCACCTCTGTCAGGATTGTGTAACATATGGAGATAGGAAAAAAATAGCTCAAGTCCCTGCTTTCCAGGACTTTGAAGTCTCCTTGGAGGAAGTTGTGACACAATATCATTGTAGATACAAAGCAGAGGATGTGGAAAAAAATATATTGGAATAGTTAGTGTTCTCTGTTCCAAGTAAAGTTACTTGTATTCAGGGACTATGGACAGAATACATGACAAGGGTAGAGTCTTTAGTCCTTAGAGAGAAAATGTGTTAGCAAAGATGTCATTCCCTACAATAATACAGCAGATCATTCTTCTTCCAGGGTTTGTTCTAAGTAAATTACTAATGTAGTCAAATTTTATTTTAGGAAACTGATTTTCTCTTTCTAGGGTACTTTTGTTTTATCTATAATGCTTTCTTTTTCTTTTGTTCCTATCCAACCCCAACTATACATCGGATGTCTCAAGAAGGAGGATCAACTTCTGTCTTTCATATTCACCAATCAAAACTTACTTTTAGGACGCTAGCAATGATTTAGACTTTTCTGTGAATTCAGTTCACAGGAAATCGACACAGGCAAATCAAAGATTTTTTCTTTTTTTCTTTTTTTAGATTTATTTATTTTATTTAGAATATTTTCCCATGGTTCATGTTCTTTCCCTCTCTTCAAACCCCCCAAACCCCCGTAACCAACACATAATTCCACTAGGTTTTACATGTATCATTGATCAAGACCTATTTCCATATTATTGATAGTTGCACTGGGATAATTGTTTAGCGTCTATATCCCCAATAATATCCCCCTCTACTCATGTGTTCAAATGGTTGTTTTTCTTCTGTGTTTCTACACCCACAGTTCTCCCTCTGAATTGTCCTGGGTTATTGCGTTGCTGCTAGTACAGAAATCCATTACATTCGATTTTATCACAGTGTATCAGTCTCTGTGTACAATGTTCTCCTGGCTCTGCTCCTTTCACTCTGCATCAATTCCTGGAGGTCTTTCCAGTTCACATGGAATTCCTCCAGTTTGTTATTCCTTTGAGCACAGTAGTATTCCATCACCAGCATATACCACAATTTGTTTAGCCATTCCCCAATTGAAGAGCATGCCTTCTTTTTCCAATTTTTTGCCATTATAAAGAGTGCAGTTATAAATACTTTTGTACATATCTTTTTCCTTATGATGTCTTTGGGGTACAAACCCAGCAGTGGTATGACTGGATCAAAGAGCAGATAGTCTTTTAAAGTTCTTTGGGCATAGTTACAAATTGCCATCCAGAATGGTTGGATCAGTCCACAACTCCACCAGCAATGCATTAATGTCCCAATTTTGCCACATTCCCTCCAAAATTCATTACTCTTCCTTGTTGTCATTTTAGCCAATCTGCTAAGTGTTGGGTTTATCATAGACTGTCTTGCTGAGGTCACTTACCCCAAATCTATTCCACTGATCCTCCCTTCTGTCTCTTAGACTGTACCATATTGTTTTGATGACCACTACTTTATAGTACAGCTTGATATCTGGTACTGCTAGGCCACCTTCCTTCATGTTTTTTTTTTCATTAATTTCTTTGATATTCTTGATCTTTTGTTCTTCCAAATGAACTTTGTTATATTTTTTCTAATTCCGTAAAAAAAAAGTTTTTTGGTAGTTTGATAGGTAGGGCATTAAATGAGTAAATTAATTTGGGTAGGATGTCATTTTTATTATGTTAGCTCGTCCTACTCATGAGCATTCAATGTTTTTCCAATTGTTTTTTATATAATTTTAATTGTTTGGAAAGTGTTTCGTAGTTGTGTTTGTATAATTCCTGTGTTTGTTTTAGTAGATAGGTTCCCAAGCATTTTATATTGTCTAAGGCAGTGATGGGCAGACTTTTTAAAGAGGGGGCCAAAGGAAAGGAAATGCTCATCTGTTGGTCTGTTTCTAAGGCAACTCTTTAGAAGTTTCATTGTATTGTATCCTCCACATTGTATTCCTCAGATTAGGAATAATGTCCAGTGGATAGAACATTTCAGTGAGCCGTATCTGGCCTGTTGGCAGTAATTTACCCATCACTGATCCAGGTGATTTTGAATGGTTTTTCTGTTTCTAACTCTTGCTGCTGAACTGTGTTGGAAATATATAGAAATGCTGATGATTTATGTGCATTTATTTTGTATCCTGCAACTGTGCTAAAGACGTTGATTATTTCCACTAGTTTTTTAGTTGATTCTCTAGGATTTTTTAAGTAGACCATCATATCATCTTCAAAGAGTGATAGCTTAGTCTCCTCATTGCCTATTTTAATACTTTCAATTTCTTTTTCTTCTCTAATTGCAATTGCTAGTGTTTCTATTACAATGTTAAATAATAGAGGTGGTAATGGGCATCCTTATTTCATTCCTGATCTTATTGGGAATGCTTCTAATTTGTCCCCATTGCATATGATGCTTGTTGATGGTTTAAGATATATACTGTTTATTATTTTTTGGAAAGGCTCTTCTATTCCTATACTTTCTAATGTTTTCAATAGGAATGAGTGTTGTATTTTGTCAAAGGCTTTTTCAGCATCTATTGAGATAATCATGTGAATCAAAGGTTTTTTTCATTTCAAACTGTATTTCAAATTGTAGAATTGAATCCTTTTGCCCTTTTAAAGGAGTCTAGACATTGGACCTTGTAAGTTGACTTTCATGTAGAAAATACTCAAAAACATATATCAATAATTCTATAAGTCAACAATAGGGTTAAGTGCTAAAATTCAAATGAGAAAAAGAAAAAGAAAAAGAGCCCCTGCCCTCAAAGAGTGTGTAGTATAAGGGAAGAAGACTATATATACAAGGAAGTGTAAAGGAGGGAGGTGGGAGGACACTAGGTGCTATCATTCAAGGACATTTTCGTTAATGGAGTTCAAACCAAGAAGAGTTACAGATGAAACGTTGGATGCATAGGCCCTTGCCCCATATGAAAAAGAGAGAAGGAGATTAGTTCTCTATCCCCTAGACCTCCAATCAGGGAGAAGAGAATGTTGAGATAATTATAAAGCTATTTAATATCTAAGACTGAGTTAAATAGGATGATGATGATGGTTAATATCTGTAAACCTAGGTCTGCTCTATAAAAGGAAACCATTCAAAGACAACTTCTAAGGTTTTGTCCAACTCTAATTTCTGCAGACTATCAGCGATCTCATGGTCCTATACCTCGACATTGTATACTACATAACTACCCACTCTTGACACTATAGGGCAACAGTAAAAGTAACCATACTTGCCTGGAATCCTATAAATTACTTTAACCATTTCTTCCAACTAGTTTGAAGTCAAGTATTTAAAGATTGAACAGGAAGCATATTAGAAATCAATACCATACCATATGTGTTATATACTCATCAAGAAAAATTTTTAAGTTTCCTTTAACTTGTTATACGAAAATCATAGCAAGTCCAAATCTGTCAAATTTAAATGAAATATCATTGCTTTCAATGTCATATAGTTAAAATTATAAAATTAATTATGAAATAGACAAAAACAATTATTTCATTTTTCATTGACATAAAAGAATATTGTGTTCCATATTTCATCAAGGAGGAAGGTAATAAGCATTTATATAGTGTCTATTATATTCTAGGCTCTGAGCATTTTACAAATATAATTTCACTCAATCCTCAAAACAATCCTGAGATAATGATGATATTTTTTCATTTGATGAAACATAGGTAAAAAATGTTAACTGAGTTGCCCAGGGTCACATAGTTAGTAGGTAACTGAGGCTGGATTTAAATTCAAGTCTTCATGACTCCAGAACCAGTCCTTATCTACTAAACCACCTAATAGCCTACTAATAATAATAATCAACAGCAATAGTTAACATTTTGTAGCACTTTTTGCAAATCACTTTACAAATACCATCTCAATTTGTTTTCACTAACACCTTGAGAGGTAGGTGTTATTATTATCCCCATTTTACCAGTTAAGAAACTGAGGAGGACAAAGGCAAATTATTTGCCCAGTGTCAAAGGGCAGTAATTGCATAGGGCCAGATTTGATCTTAGGTCTTCCTATCTTCTAATCTAGCACTCTATCCAGTACTTCCAAAGACTACTCTAAATATTTAATTATCACTAATTTATTCAACACATACATATATGTTACATATGTGTCCATATATGTATGTGTGTATATGCATATAAAATTCCACTCTAACTACATTAAAAACAATCAAGAGGAGTTCTATTTTACTTTTAAACTTCTTCAAGAAATTCTAGAGCAAATTCCTTCAATTAATTTCAACAAATGTAAACTTTTCCCTTTAACTTACACTTTTTAAAACATCCCTTGCATTCAAATTAATTCATTCTGTAAAAATTGAAAAATAGAGGGAAAGAAAATGCTATTGACCTATGTAACAGGAAGACCAGGAGCAAAAAGGGCATGAGGGAAGTTTGAAAAAAGAATTATAACTGAGTTACAGAGAAAATAAAGCTTTATTATGACTTTGAGTATATATTAGACTCCAGATAACTGATATCTGGTGTTTGGAAATTTGTTCTTGAGTAGAGCCAAGATGGTAGAGCAGAGGTAAGAACTTATCTGAACTTGTCCAAATTCCCTTCCAAGCAATATTAAAATAATGCCTCATTGAATTCTGAAGTGGCAGAGTCAACAAAGAGAGTGGAACAATTTTCCTACCCAAGACAACTTGGAAGTCAGCAGTCTAATGGAGGATTATTAAGAATGTAATATAAATTTCACACTGGGTTGAAGGAGAGACAGGCATGTCTGATGATCTGGACCAAACAGGATAGGAAGACCAGGGTTTACTGCCAAGCTGTTAACTGTCACAAGAATGGCAGTTTGGTCAACAGTCACTTAGCTCACCTAGGTTAGGGCCTATGTAACCAGCAGGCAACAGGTAAAAGTTGTAACAGTTTTAATTGACTAAACAAATAAACAAGGATGTGTATTAGGGATTCTACTTTTAACAACTAAGGACAAACCACAAGGTCAAGGGAAGGACTTAACTATACTGTTCTATTGACCTAAGCCAGGCAGGGCCCAAAGGAAGCAATATTGAAGTCACAGGGAAAAGCTCCTCCAAACCTGGTTCTATCCAGGTATAGTCAGCTCAGCTAAAGGGCCTGAAGATGACTTTCAATTGGGGTTTCACTGTAAATCCAAGGATGGTCTCAGGATGCCAGGAGTCAACTCCACCAGGACAGATGATCCAAGGTACCCAGGTAGGGAGAGAGAGTTTGCAATGCTGTCCACCAGATGACAAACTTCCCCACTTGGTGCTGCTCTGCAGGTCTGTTGTCCACTTGCTGGAAGCCTTCACCTCTCAGGATCCTGGGGAATCTGGATGCAGTTTTTCCCTAACTCTGAGATCTCCCAGGGTTAGCAACAGTTATGTCCCCAGACACTATGGAGTCTCTCTCAGAGCACAAGCCCCACTTCCTGCTTCTTCATTCCATCTTGGAATCCTCCAGCCCTTCCTGCTAGGTCCAACACTAATTACTAAATTAATAACTAAATAACCCTCACAACAGCAGGAAATGTCTTTTCCACTAGAGTGGTGGTTGGGTCCAGAGTGTAGCACAAGTCCCACCTCAGCAAGCCAACAGCAAGCTTTGGAGGCTGCTGCAAAAGCAGCAGCACTTGCTTCAGGAGCTTTTTGAATAACTCTACCTTAGAAATTTGAATAAGCCATAAATAAGCTCCCTAAGAAAACTTTTCCAGGCCAAGGTGGATTCACAAGTGAATTATAACAAACATTTGAAGAAAATTAACTCCAGCACTATATAAACTATTTGAAAAAATAGGTAAAGAAGTCCTATCAAATTCCTTTAATAACACAAATGTGGTGCTGATACCTAAACCAGAAAAAGTTTTAAAAAAAGAAGGAAAGCTATGGACCAATTTCCTTAATGAATATAGATGTGAAAATTTTAAAAAAATACTGGCAAGGAGATTACAGCAATGCATCACAAAGACCATACACTATGGCTGGGAGTTATTTACTCCAGGAATGCAAGGCTAGTTCCATATTAGGAAAAATCTAAACATAATTGACTATATCAATAAAAAAGCAATAAAACTATATAATTATGTTAATAAATGCAGAAAAGGCTTTTGACAAAATACAATACTTATTCCTGTTAAAAACAATAGAAAAATGGAGCTTTCCTTAAAATCCTTCAACAAGTATCAACTATAATGGGGACAAGTTAGAAGCTTTCCTAGAAATATTGGGTGTGAAGGAAGGATGCCCATTATCACTACCATTATCCAATATTTTACTAGGAATGCTTTTTTTTGGTGTTTTGGTTTAATTGTTTAATTATGTCTGATTCTTAGTCCCCTATCTTCCAAAGTCTAGCCAAACTCATATTCCTTGATTCCATGATACTTTCTATCCAGCTTATTTGCTGCCATTCCCTTCTTTTGCCTTTAATCTTTCCCAACATCAGTCTTTTCCAATGAGCACTGTCTTATTATATATCCAAAATATTTGCATTTTAGCATTAGTATTTGTGCTTTCAATGACTACTCTGAATTAATTTCTTTAAGCTTTAACTGATTTCCTCTTCTTGATATCCAAGGAACTTTCAGACATATTGTCTGACACCATTATTTAAAAGTTCACTGCTGCAGTGTTCAGCTTTCCTTATAATCTAATTCTCACAGCCAAATATTACTACCAGAAAGATCATAGCTTTGACTATACAGACTTTTTTTGACAAGGTGATGTCTCTGCTATTTAGTATGCTGTTCAGATTTGCCATAGCTTTCCTTGCAAGAAATAAGTATCTTTTAATTTCATGGCTTCAGTCACCATTTGACGTGATCCTTGAACCCAAGAATATAAAATCTGAAATAACTTGCATTTTTCCTCCCTCTCTTTGCTAAGAGAGGGATGGGACAGTTTCTATGATCTTAGGTTGTTTTTTTTAAGTTAAGCTTCGAGTTAGCTTTTACATTCCTCTCTTTTACGCTCAGCAAGAAGCTTCTTAATTCTTTACTTTTTGCCTTCAGAAAAGTAACATCTGCACATCTGAGGTTCTTGATATTTCTTCTGAAAACCTAAGTTCTGGCTTTGGATTTATCCAGCCTGGAATTTTGCATGAGGTATTGTATGTACAGGTTAAATAAATAAGATACAGTCTTTTTTTACTTCTTTCCCAATCTTAAACCAATCACTTGTTCCATGTTCAATTCTAACTTGCTTTTTGACTCATGTACATATTTCTCATGAGACAAATAAGATTATTTGATATTCACATCTTTCTGAGGACTTGTCACATTTTGTTGTGATCCATTTAGTTAAAGGCTTTAGCTTAGACAGTGAAGCAACAGATAGTTTTCTGGAACTCCCTTGCTTTCTCAATAATCCAACAATTGTTGGCAACTTGATTTCTAGTTTCTCTGATACTTCAAAAATCAGCCTGGGCTTTTGGTCATCCTTGGTTCACATATTGCTGATGTCTAGTTTGCAGAATCATAAGTATAACCTGGCTGGCATGTGAAATAAGTGCAATTGTTCAGTAATTTGAACATTCTTTGGCATGGACTTTCTTTAGGATTGGAATTTAAACTGATCTTTGCCAATCCAGTGGCCATTGTTGTAGTTTCCATATTTGCTGGTATGCTGAGTGCGGCACTGTAACAGCATCACCTCTTAAGATTTTAAATTGCTCAATTGAAATTCTGTGACTTCCACTAGGAATTCTTCCTAAGCAATAAAAGAAGATAAAGAAATTGAAGGAAACAATAAGCAGCAAGGAAACAAAACTATTATTCTTTGCAAATTATCATTATTATGACAGTATCCTTAAAGAATCAGAGAGAACTAAAAATAGTTTAATAATAAACACATCTCAAATTGGATTACAAGGTGGCAATCTTGAAAACAGTCTGGTGCTAACTAAAAATTGTGGATCAGTGGAATAGATTAAGTACACAAATCACAGTAGTAAATAACCATAGTAATCTAGTATTTGATAAACCCAAAGATTCAAACTTTTGAGACAAGAACTCACCATTTGACAGAAATTTCTTGGAAAACTGATGAGTAGATTTGCAGAAAATACATATAGACCAATATTTTACACTGCATATCAAGGTAAAATCAAAATAGGAACATTATTTAGATATAAAGGGTCATATAATTAACACATCAGAGGAGAATGGAAAATTTTAGCTATCCAAATCAATGGATGAGGCAAGAATTTGTGATCAAAGTAGAGATTAAGAGCATTATGTGATGTAAAAGAGTTGTTTGACTACATTATATTAAATTTTTTCCATAAATAAATCAAATGTCAAGATTAGAAGGAAAGAAGGAACTGGGAAAAACTTGAAGAGCAAATTTCTATAAAATTTATAAAAATACAATTCATTCTTCAACTGATAAATGGCCAAAGGATATGAATATGGAGTTTTCAGAAGAAATCAAAGCTATCTATATAGGCACATGAAAAAATGCTCAGAGTCAATATCAATTAGAAAGATGCAAATAAAACAATTGTGAGGTACCATCTCATACCTATCAGATTGGATAATATGACAAAAATGGAAAATGACAAATGATGTTGGGGATGTGGGAAAATTAGAACACTGATGTACTTTTGGTAGAGTGCTGAATTGATTCAACCATTCTGGAGAACAATTTGAAAATATGTCCAAAGGGCCATAAAACTGTTCAGTTTTGACCAGACTACTAAGTCTGTATCCCAAAGAGATCAGAGGAAAAGGAAAAGAACCTACATGTTCAAAAGCATCGATTGTAGTTCCTTTTTTTGTGGTGACAAAGAATTGGAAATTGAGACAATTCCCATGAATTGAGTAATTGCTGAAGAAGATGTGTATATGATTATGATGGAATTCTATTGGTTTCTAAGAAGTAATGAAGGAAATGTTTTTTTTTAATTGGGAAGATCTTTATGAACTGATTCTAAGTGAAGCAAACAGAACCAGGAGAATATTTTATAAAGTAATAACAATATGATCAATTATAAAAGATGTAGCTATTCTGAAAAATCAATAAACTAAGACAATTTCACAGAATTTAGGATGAAAAATACTATCCACCTTTACAAAAAGAACTAATGAAGTCAGAATACAGACTGAAGCATAATTTCTTTATTTTCTTATTTTTTGGTATGTTTTCTTTTTCATATGGCTAATGGAAATATATTTTCATGATTTTACATGTATAATACATATCAAATTTCTTGACATCTTGAGGGGGAGGTAGGGAAGGCAGGAAGGAGAGAATTTGAACCTCACAATTTAATAAAAGTTAAAATGTTTACATGCCATTGAGAAAAATAAAATGAGATAAAAATAAAATAAAAACTTTTTAAAAATTTACTTGTAAATACCAAATGGAATAAATTCATGTATATGTTTACATAAAGAAGGATTTATAACCACTTACCCATTTTAATGTAACAGAAAGCTGAAAAATGTAATTCTTATGTGTGCTTCCAAATCTCTGAGTAGTTTTCTTCTTGGTAAAGATTTAAAAGAATATAATTGGGGGCAGATGGGTAGCTCATTGGATTGAGAGTCAGGCCTAGAGACAGGAGGTCCTAGGTTCAAATCTGGCCTCAGACACTTCCCAGTTGTGTGACCCTGGGCAAATCACTTGACCCCCATTGCCCACCCTTACCACTCTTCCACCTAGGAGCCAATACACAGAAGTTAAGGGTTTAAAAAAAGAATATAATTATACATGCCATAAAATAGGTAAATATTTGACATCTCATTTGTTTCATAATGTCACCTTCTTATTACATTCATTACAGTGTTGTTTTATTAATGTATATATTTATGTTTTTCCTTACAGTGAAACATTTCTGAGGATTTTAAGTTTGAAGACATCAGCAATTGAAACACATTTAAATTAACATAAGCATTAAACAAATATACCTTCCTAAAATAATATACATTACATGCTATTAGAATATTATGCCATTCATTTATATTTAAATTATATGTATAATTTTTTAAAAATTGATACTATGTTCAATAAAACCAAATCCAATCCAAAAATGGCAGCAAGTGCTCAAAGTTATCCTTTCTGACTACAATGGATGGTATGAGAGCTTGTGGCCAGCTTTTTGTTAAACATGACTCATTGCTGAGAGGACTTGTGATATAAGATGATGAAGGACCTGATAATTTGCTGATTCATTGAATTTACACAGGGATCAATCTAACTTCTCTTTCTTCCTTTGTGGTATATGAGGACTGGTTAGGCAATTGTGCCCATCTGCCTTCTAGTTTCCATGTGTCTATGAGTACAAGTCATGCTTAGGCAAACATTCTCTTGTTTTCTTGGTTGTCTTTGACACTTTTGTATTTTTCCCTCCTGGATTTTGGTAAATGAGTACCATGAGATGGATGTGTCAAAGTTTCAAAGTGACTTGCAGGTCTCAAAGGTCTGCAAGCTTTGGGTCCCATTAAATTGGAGCTGGTCAGGAGAAGAGCAGTTAAAGAGTATTAAAGCAGTCATCTAACCATAAGAATACAATCCCAAGCCTGCTTTTTTCTGCAGAGTTTTAATGAAGCTTCTAACTAAAAGGGAAATATAAAAACACAATTAGCAACATTATAAAATGCTTTATGTCAATCAACAAATATTAATCACTTACTATATTCCTAAGTTGGGAAATAGAGTTTCATATTTGAGTAAAAGCAGAAATATAGGCAGTGGCCCAGCAAAAAATTCTTGAAGAAGAATAAAGTATAAAAAGACTAGAAAGGATAAAAAGACTGGTCAGTCATGAAAACTTTTAAATGCCAAACAGTTGTTGGTTTGTTCTTTAAATAGTGTTTTAACTCTTTATGACCCCATTTGGGATTTTCTTGTATAGAGGTCCAATTCTATATTAACAGGGATTTGAATGGTGCTTATATGGCGTCATTTAATAAGGATGAAGCAAAAAATTGAGAACAGCCGGGATAATGGTTAGCTCGAGATTGTTCCAAAAAAGTCTCTGAGCATTCTTTATTTTATACCACTTCAAAGAACAGTTTCTCACAAAGCACAATTGAGTTGCAGCTGTGAAACACACAAGGTTATAAAATTACCTCACTTGCAAGTTTTTTCACATGTAGATTATACCTGGATGAGACAAAGGTCCAAGGTTAAAATTTGAGGCTCACTTTGTCTAAATGCTATTTTAGTAAAAAAGCTTCCATACTTCAAAAGTTATGTTGAAGAATATGCCTTTAAGATTGTGATGCATTTTTTCACTGGAAAGTACCTAAATGAGAATGGAATTCATCTGGGCCTGCCTTCAGTGTCCTTGGGATGTCAGGGAATAAGATGCAGAGCAGTTTCTGCTAATTTCTGCCTTTTTTTGGCTAGGGGAAGAAATGTTAACTCCTTAACTGCTGGTTTCCTATACGGTACTTAGAGGCTTTCTGTAAAACTTGAGGCTATCCTAGAAAATTAAATTGATATGTTTTCAATAATAAAAGGAGCCACCAGGAGGGGTCCAGATTTTTATCTCAGATAAACCATCCTGTCTGTATCCTGACTTGCAGGACAGAAAAATCAAAACACAGGGCCTTGCCTGATTGCATTGATCTTTGATGGGATCCAGATAAAAAGATTCTATTAAAGGACCCTATTTCTCTGAGTGGTTCAGATACTGGAGTGGTTTTCCATTTCCTTCTCCACCACATTTTGCAGATGAGGAAACTGAGAAAAACAGGGGGGTTTCACAACAAGTAAGTGTCTGAGGCTTGCAAGGGTGAAAAAAGGGGATTTATGGGTTTAATATATTAAAGATGGTCACCAGAGGATTGAACTATTTTCAATCCTCAATTAAGAATAATCTCAAATCAAAATTGATTTTTATGGAAATTTATTTACATGAGAAGAGAGAGAAAGTAAGGAAATAAGAATCTATCCCACTAATTAGTCTAGGTAGATATTAACACTCACCGAGGGTTAAAGGGCCTGAGGCCTAGAAGTGAATGGAACAAACTTAATTCACAGATTCTATATAAAAAAAAATGTTTCTTAATAGAAGTTCAGGAAGATTCAGTCTTTAAACTCACCACGTGGAACCATCTTGGTCAAGAACCAGCAAAGCTCCCTCAGGTCCCTTTCACCAAACCAGAAGTTTCACTGACTCAATTCCCTCTTTTTAAAGGAGTCACGTATGAATCACTTCCAGTGCCTTCCCCTAGCCTGCGTGTCCAATCACAATAGACCAATAGATCCTTTCTCATAGAAAGCGTAGGGGGTGGACAGTTGATTTTGATTCGTTACTCACTCTAGCACACCTGGGTTAGGACCTCCCAGAATTGGAAGGTGCTCTCACCTTTGGTGATTAAATCTAAAGATGGACAGTTCAGACTTAATCTAATTATCACAGGCTTGCTTTGAAATCAGGAAGATGTCTTTCTGATTCCAGGTTGAGCACTCTCTCCATTGCTCCCCAAATACTAAAAAGAGATTTTTATATTTGTTCTTTGAAGCAATAGGAGAAACTCAAGGAGAAAAATGACAAAATAATACCTTCACTTGAGGAAAATCACTTTGGGAGCTGAGTAGAAAACAGATTGGAGTAGAGAAAGATCTAAATCAGGGATATCAACCAGAAAGCTATAATAATAGTATATGAAATGATGAAAGCCTTTCTAAAGTGGTGGCTGAATGAGTAGAAAGAAAGGCATATGTAAAAGAGATGTTATGATGAAGTATCAATATCTCATCACAATATAGCAGTAGTATTAAAATAAATTAATGAATCCCATTTAATTATTTTTATTAACACATGCTTGTTGTTGGTCTTTGTATTCTCTTTGTGCATAAAAATAAACTACCTATCTCATACTTGATTCATAATGCCTATTGAGTACTTTTTTTACTTCCTTCTTTAAGAGGTCCTAGACATGAACCATAACCTAAGCTTCAAAGAAATTTAATGAGCCAGTGAGTGAGAAATGGGACCCTAAACCTTTTTATTAGAGGCAGATTGCCTTAGAAACTAAGCCTGTTCAACATCATGCAGGGTTATAGAAAAGGAAGTGCTGCAGCAACCCAGCTACTATTATGGCTCCAGTAGCAAGTATTCAAGGTTAGATAAGCAGGAACTAATTTATTAATAAAAATTTTGTCTCATGCCTTTGCCTAGGCTAGGAGGATAGAGACAAATTATTTTTAAAGTTAAAAACAATGAAAACAAACAATTCTTGCCTTCAAGTAGTTTACATTCCTTTGAGGAACCTATATGTATCTACAAGATAATTTGAGGAGGAAGAAGAATATCAACAATTGTAAGAATAAAGGAAATATCCAACAGGAATGAGCCTGGAAGGAAGCTAGTAATTTTAGGAGTTTGAGATGATCAGGTCATATATCTCCTATGAGGGAGAATCTGTGCTAAGATGTAGAAGAGATGAAGCTTGGTGAGGTAAAATGAATGCAATCTTTGGAATCATATGCTTTTAGTCCAAATCTTGGCTCTGCTAATCACTATTGTCTTTTTGAACACTTCACATCTTTGAATTTCACTTTCCTCACCTCTGATATGAGGGATTATATCATATGTCTATGAGGTTTCTTCCAAGTCTAAATTTATGACTATAAGATCTGATGTCAGGGATTTTAGGTAAAGAAAGTTAGTTTGGCAGAAATGTAGAGGCTATTCAGGGGAAAAATGTGAAATAAGTCTGGAGATGGTATTAGAAGCATATTCTAAAAAAGCTTTAGAGAATTCCAAAATAACAAATACTTATTAAGCCTTATTACTTTCAGTTCCCTTTTCTAGGTGCTATAGAGAATACTGAGGTGAATAAGGTATTATTTCTTCTTTTTTTCATTAGATGCACAATCTAGTATTTGAAATTCTCTTAGAATGCTAGAGCTAGAAAGGATCTTAAAAACCATCTACTCTAGCCTCCTCATTTTACATAATATATGTTATGTATTAAGGATATAAAGGTTTTAAGAGATTCTATTAAGTTATATTTAAAATGTTGGTATTAATTTATTATTCATTTGGTCTATAACTATCAAATGTCTATTATATCTGTTAATAAGATGAAAAACTATTTTTGTAAACTGTTAGAATTCTGACTTGTTTAAGAGAGCAGCATGATCTATCTATGCAATATACTTTGTTGCCCTTAAATTTGATTGTTTGCACTGGTTTTATGAAGAATTTTCTTTATTAAGCCTCCCGTTTTCAACTTTTCCCACAGAAAAGGGAAAAAAATTAAATAGTCAAAATATAACAATTGTAATGGTTAAAATTAAAATAGTACTTGAATTAAAATGAAATTTATTTGAACTTGGAAGGGAGAGGAAACAGGAAAACAACCAGAAACAGGTAGGAGAAGCTTGTTGAAAAATTACAATCTCTAATTACTAAAATTTGGTCTTTTTTTTCTTTTAAAAAAAAAAAAGGTCTTTTAAAACTTGAAAAGTAGGAGGCAGCTGGGTAGCTCAGTGGATTGAAAGTCAGGCCTAGAGACGGGAGGTCCTAAGTTCAAATCCAGCCTCAGACACTTCCCAGCTGTGTGACCTTGGGCAAGTCACTTGACCCCCTTTGCCCACTCTTACCACTCTTCCTCCTAGGAGCCAATACACAGAAGTTAAGGGTTAAAAAAAAACTTGAAAAGAAAAGAGACCTGTAATTCCAAGACAAATCCCTCATGCTTTATGGAGTATATGAAAACAGTTAAACTGAGATAAACTATTAAAAATAAATACAAGGTTGGTCTCTAGGGCCCTTATATCTCTAGAGCAGTGATTTCCAAAGTGGGTGCTACTGCTCCCTGGTGGGTGCTGCAGCAGTCCAGGGTAGCGGTGATGGCCACAGGTGCATTTATCTTTCCTATTAAAATTTTTTAAAAAATTGATTTCCAGGGGTCTAAGTAACATTTTTCCTGTAAAGGGGGCAGTAGTCCAAAAAAGTTTGGGAGCCACTGCTCTAAAGGATATATTCTTTTTTTAAAAATTAGTTAAATTAATTAATTTAGAATATTTTTCCATGGTTACATGATTTATGTTCTTTCCTTTTGCTCCTCTCTACTCTCCCAGAGCCACCAAGCAATTCCACTGTTTTTTTTTTTTTTAGTTTTTTTTAAACCCTTAATTTCGATGTATTGTCTCATAGGTGGAAGAGTGGTAAGGGTGGGCAATGGGGGTCAAGTGACTTGCCCAGGATTCCATTGGTTTTACATGTATCATTGTTCAAAACCCATTTCCTTAATTAGCACTATTTGCAATAGAGTGATCATTTAACATCAACATCCCCAATCAAATAGGGGATATATTCTAAGACCTTCTGTGGATATAAGCAAACACATACTGACCACAAATAAAAAAGTGCTTTCTTTTTTGATACATTACTCTACAGTACTGTAAAATACACCCTTATCCTTGGGTTATACATTCCAAGACCTTCAGTGGAGATCTGACACCCAAGACAATTCTTGCTTTAACTTTTAATTTTTAACACTTAACACCTCTGTGAACTTTACTATGGTCAGACTCTCTCTCCCTGATCCTGACCCTTAGCTCAGTGCTCTATGGCCTTCCACTTTCCTCCCACAAAAAAACAACCTAAAAAAATCACCCTTCAAGTGAAAGCAGAAGAAGGCAGAGATATTGCCTTCATGGGCACCTTTTGTCCCACCAGGTTGCCTGCTGGACAGCCCATATATTTTTATTCCATAGAATCCCAGCCTCCATATGTCCTTGAAACATATGCCAGCCCCAGCCTTCATCAAGCAGCAGCCCCATTCCTGCCTCTCCACTTCCCTTAGAATGACTAGGGAGAAGTAAAACCTCAGAAAGTGAAATTACACATGAGGAGAACTATGGTATTCCATGAATTAAACATTCACATGGGATTTGCTGCTGTGTCGTCCTTCAAAATTATATGATTTGAGGGATAGAGGTAGAAACCTAGCTGACTCTCCCAACATTCCCCAAAATTGCTGGGAAAACTTAAAAGCAGTTTGCCAGAAACTAAGCATAGACAAACATCTCTCACCATATACCAAAATAAAGAAAAAAAAAAGGTATAACATTCATATGTAAAAGTGTAATATCAAAAGAAAATTAGGAAAACATGGAAAATTTTACCTGTTTAGATCTATGAATGAGGAAAATTATATGACCAAAAAAGAGTCAGAGAGAATTATGAGAGGTAAAATTTATAATTTTGATTAAAAGAAATTAAAATATTTGTGCACAAACAAAACCAAATGCAGCCAAAATTAGAAAGAATGTAGAAAACTAGGAGGAGTATGGCATTTAAAACAAATTTCTCTGATAAAGGCCTAATTTCTCAAATAAATAGGAAATTGCACAAAATGCATTAAAAAAGAACCTTTCTCCAATTGAGAAATGATCAAAGGATATGATCAGGCAGTTTTCAAAAAACAAAGTTACCTATAGCCATATTAAAAAAATGCTCACTAAAAAGGAGATCACCATTGAATGGAGACATGCAAATTAAAGTAACTCTCAGGACTACCTCAAATTGGCTAACATGACAGAATAGGAAAAAGATGAATATGTACATTAATGTACTGTTAAGAACAATTTAAAACTATGGCCAAAAAGCTATAAAACTCTTTAACCCAGCAAGTCCACTACTAGTAGCCCAAAGACAGCAAAGAAAAACGAAAACTTTTTTGTGAAAATATTTATAGTAGTTCTTTTTTTTGTTGTTGTTGTTGATAAAGAATTGGGAATTAATGGGATATCTGTCAGTTGGGGAATGGCTCCACAAGTTGTGGTATATGATTTTGACGGATAATTATTGTGCTCTGAGAAATGACGCCAATGGTTTTACAAAAACCTGGAAAGACCTATATGAATTGATGTGAAGTAAAGTGAGCAGAGCCAGGAGAATATTGTACACAGTGACAGCAATAATGTGATACTTATCAACTGTGAAAGACTAAGCTACTAATATCAATACAATTATCCAAGACAGTTGTGAGAGACTCATGAAAAATGCTATTCATCTTCCGAGAGAAGTAATGAACTCTGAATTCAATAATAATATGCAGTAGTATATAGAAGTTTAAGTTTTTTACTTTCTTTTCCTATTTCTTTTTTTTGAGCAGTGTGGCTAGTTCGAAAATGTTTTGCATGATTTTCACATAAAATTGATATCATATTGCTTGCCTTCTTAAAGGGTCAGAGAGTAATTGGAAGAAGAGAGAATTTGAAATTCAAATTTTTCAGAAAAATAGATGTTGAAAAGCATTTAAAAAACAAAATTACTTGATTTTCCAGGCACTAATAAAGGTTCAGAGACACATCTGAAATATGTGCCAATTAATAAATAAACATTTATTAAACACCCACCTATTTATTAAACATATATACTATTCTGGAAACATAAAAACAAAAGGGTCCCTGCTCTCAAAGATTTTAACTCTATCAGCAGGGAAAATATGAACATATATAGGCACATATAGAAATGTTTTATGAAAATGTTATACACATGATAGACACATATGTTTACACACAAGTGTAATGAGCATAATAAAGAGAATTCCTTCTCCTTTTCTCTCCCCTACACATGCTGGGAGCTGGGAGCCTTCTTGGGACACATTTTCCCTTGGACCTTTTGATTGGCAGCCTTCATAAAAGACATTTACAACCAGAACTTTTTAGTAAGATTCTATGTACCATATTTTCTCCCTCCTCCTCTCGCCACCATTGTGTCTTTATGCCATATATGCAGCATTTAACTATTTAAAAAAGATATCTCCTATTAGTAGAGTTGATCTATTGTCAAAGACTACAACTATCAGAAAGAAGAGGAGAAAACAAATCTATACCTCCTCTTCCCTCTATTCCAAAAGAGGACAAGGGGTTATTAGTAGTATTAACATAAATGCATGAGGCATTTATGTTAATAACATATTACTATGAATAACACACTCATCTTCTCTGTTACCTTTATTTTCTCTTATTATATTTCATTTTAGGCTTTAATACACCACGTTTTGTGATTTCTATTATCTTAGGATCATAGATTTACAGTTGGAAGGACCTAAGCAATTGTCCAGTTCACATTCCCATTTCACAAATGAGGTGAGTGAGACCCTAAGCCTATAGCATCCCACTCCCTCAGACATACACCTGGTAAACAACACGAGGGTTTCCATGGGTTGCATGATATATACACAATCAAGGTTTCCATGGATTAAGAACACATACATGATGGACAAGTACAGGCATCAGAACATAGGCAAGGACAGACATCGAGGGGTCAGGCAGATTTGTAGAGTCCCTCATATGGTACAGACAGTTTAAGTCCAGAGCATCAATCCATCATGGATTGGTCAGGTCACAACATGGGAAGTAACAGTGCCAACGAAGTGGAACCACTTGCTTTGTTCTGGAGTTCCCTCAGGTGCAGGGGAAGGAGAGGCTATCGGTCCCTCTGTTTGTGGCAAGCTTCTGGGTATGTCAGCTTTGCAAAGCCAATCCTTAGAGCATAAGAGGGTCCCTAAAAGCGAGATCTGAGAATTTTCCACTACACTAAGACAGTAGATAAGGGTTTTAAAAAATAAAGTGCTGGGCAGCTGGGTAGCTCAGTGGATTGAGAGCCAGGCCTAGAGACAGGAGGTCCTAGGTTCAAATCCAGCCTCAGACACTTCCCAGCTGTGTGACCCTGGGCAAGTCACTTGACCCCCATTGCCTACCCTTACCAATCTTCCACCTATAAGTCAATACACAGAAGTTAAGGGTTTAAAAATAAAAATAAATAAATAAAAATAAAATAAAGTGCTTGGCATACAATAAATGGTTAACAAATGCTTTCCCATTCATTCATTAATTCATTTGACTAATAGTTAATGTTGGAGGAATTGAGAATTGGTCCAACCATTTTGGAAACTAATATGGATTTTTGTAAAACAAAAGGACTTAAATTCCTTTATCTTCCCATCAACTTGGGAATCTCTTAAACATATGGTAACACATAAATATCCTGGAATAGAATGTGTGCTGTATATAAGAAACGACAGTGAAGTATAAAGAGTAGAAAAGAAGAGATATATGAAACTATGCAGGATGAAGTAAAAATAGGTAAACAATACATACAAGAGGACAATAATGGAAATGTAAAGAACTAAACAGCAAAACAGAATGCTGTATAATTATCATGACTTGGCTTAGGCTAGGGAATAGTAGAGAAAATAAATATACCTCCTCCCTTCTCTGCAGACATGGGGATTATGGGCATGGATTTTGTATATCTTGTTAGATGATTCATAGTACAGTAGAAAGTGTGCTGGGTCTGGGAATAATAGCATCTGTATGTAATTCTAGTCTCAGATAATTAATGCTTGTGTGACCTTGGTCAAGTCCTTTAACCTTAGTGAGCCCCAAGTTTCTCATAAGTAAAAAAGGGGAATAATAATAGATGATCTGTAGGCCTTCCAGACCTTTATCTATCCTGCTATGTGTGGGTTGGTTTTTGTTAGACTGCTTTTTTCTTCCTTTTTAAAAAAAATCTTTGTTAAGACTGTTGGCTCATCCTTCTTGATTTCTCTACAGCAATGACATCTCTGTGATACTCATTTCTCTCTAGACTTTTGTGATACTACTCTCTCTTCATTCCCCTCTTCTCTGACCACTCCTTAGTCTCTTTTTCTTCTCTGAATTTTCTTCCTTTTTTGCTCACAAACCTTAGGTATCCCAAAGACCTCTATCCTGGTCCTTCTCGATTCTCTCTAAATTATTTCACTTGGTGATCTCATCAGCTTCAATGGATTCAATGAACATCTCTATGCTTATGATTCTTATATCTACTTATCCAGCTCTAACCTCTCTGCTGACCCCTAGTCTCATATTTCCAATTGTTTATTAGACATCTTGAACTAGATGTCCTCTAGACATATTAAAATCAACATATCCATAACTGAACTCATCTTTTCTCCCAAACTCCCCTTTTTCTCTCTTTCCTGTTATTATTGTGTGTCGAAACCGTTTCCCAGTCATCCAGGCTCACACTCTAAGTGTCATCCTTAACTAACTCATTATTATCCCCATGCCCCACTCTCATCCTCACTTCCTTATCCGTAGAGAATTGGCCATCAATAAATATTGTTGACAGTTTTTTCAAAGGAGGAAAATTCCAAGGTTTCAAAGGAACATAAGTGCATTAAATTCTTTAGTGTTTCTAAAACTTTATGCCTTCGAGATTCTAAAAATATTCCAATTCTAGCCCAGAAGTGAATGTAGTCATGAATGTAGTCGATTTCCAAAGAGCAGGAGTTAGGAGGACACTGTCCTAGCATCTAAGACCAAGAACATTGACTCTGAAGTTAGGGAAGAGAAGCTCATCATGCTCACTGCTGATCATTATTTTAACAGTTTATAGCACAACTCTGAGGCATTAGGTTTGCCTTAAGGGCTGCACACAGGGATTAGACAAGGCCTGGAAACTGCTTCAGGCTATGCTGGTCCATTGCAGAGTAAGGACAGGTCAGGGAGAAAAAGTTGAGACTTTTGTTTTTTTTTTTCCCCTATAGGTCAGCTTATCTAATACTTCCCACTTGTTCAGTAGCTGCTACATTTGGTATGGAGAGAAGAGGAACATCAGAAGGAATAGAATTGCTTATTTTCCATTTCTGTTATTCCAAAAGTCAGAAGTTGATTACCAAATAGTTATTTGCCTATAAGCAAGTTTGAATTAAGTCAGTCTTCTTCCTCTCCAGATATCTACCCCATGCAGGTACTTTGCTGTCTGAAATTCTACGATTACATATTTATTCTTTTAAATTAAATCTATCCAGGACTTAACCTGTTTTAATATAAAAATGATAGATTTGTTAGGGACTTTTGTGGTCATCTAGTTCAGTCACAGATTAGGCACAGGGTGGTCGAATGACATTATGGGGGTGACATAGGTAAAATTCAAACCTTTATTATCTGGTTCCATATTAATTTTATATATAATATATAATTTTTATAATTTATATACAGTATATAGTAATATATGTAATATGTAATAATAATTTTTCTTTTCCTCTCTCCAAAATCAAAAGTATTCTCCTTGCTCATTAAATACATGGTCCTTTGAAGCACAGTTCAGAGGCCACATCCTTGGAAGGTTTTCCTAATTCCCCTACTCTCCTCCCAATTCCCCCATGCATTTCTAATTCCCTAATTGCTACCTTAAGGACAGACTTCTGCTACTATTTTGATAATCTATGTAGATAAATTATAAGTAAATTAATCAACTCTCAAACTTAGAAAAAAGTTTCAGTGGTTGTGTAAGTCTACTTCATCTCTTTTTGATTTGTCTTTCAAAATGAAAAGATGTATCCCTTAACTTGTAATCCTGGGCAAGTCACTTAAGGTCTCAGTGCCCCCAGGCAACTCATAAAAAGTAAAAATTGTAAAGCACACACTGCTGCTGATTTATATAAATTCCATATTCTGTGATGTTCTCCATATCTGAAAACTCCATCCTCTGTTTCATCTCCTTTCTTTTCTGGCTTTTTTTAAAGACGTAGCTTGAGACACATCTCAGTGAATTCTGAACTCCTGTAGGTCATCATCCAAACATTCCAGAGGGCACAAAAGGAGTAGGTAGCATTTGGTGAAGCCATTGAGGTGGGATGAGAATAAGGATAGAGAATGGTATTTGGAGATTATGGCATTTATAACAAACTATTGTTAAAATTTAGCACCAGCAAAAAGAAGAAAATAAAAACCCACCCTCCACCCATAAACCTAAGTATGCTTTTTAAATTGAGTATACTTTCCTTCTATAATCACCAAAGAATATTTCAAAATATCTTAAAGTGTTTTGGACTATCACTATAGTTTTTATTTACTCAAGGAATCAAAGAATCCTATATGGGAAGCTCTATAACAGAGGAATTTGAGGTGTGATGAAATTAAATAGATTTCCTCAGATATACAGGATAGATTTGAGCTTAGCTTCTACTGTTCTTGGGTAATAGGTCTTTCATAATTCTGAATTCCTGAATTCCTGAAGCTATTCTGTACTAGGTGTCATGGAATAGTAGAATAAGCACATGGTTCAAGGAGAAGCCAAGTTTTGAAACCTTCTTCAGGAAATGTCTTTGAACTTCTATCCTGTAAATAACTTATACTAATATTTACTTCACAGGGTCAATGAGATTAATTTTACACATTGTTTTTAAAACCTTTAATTGGCAATATAAATATCAATTAATAACATTATCTTGAGGTACTAAAATTTTCTGAGAATAAAGGTTAAAGTGTGTTAGCAAAGAAGTTCCCAGATTGCCTAACATGGAGACAACCCTGCTTCCCCTGTGATCCTTGTCCTTTTAGGTATCACTTCCCAGATTATCCCAAGAAAATTAAGGTTTATAAGCATTACATAAACCTATTAAGGAAGGAAGGTGATTCAACAAACTTTCTTGGTAAAACATTTTAACATTTGCACAGTTCTTCCTTATATGTCACCTAATTCCATTTCCATTCTCCATCTAGAGACTTCCAGGAGTACTTTCCTTAAGTGCTGCCAAGAAAGAGAATCCAGAGTTCCCTGCCTCCCTTTCCCTAAATCTTCTACATGCACATTCAGTTCTGGCTTAGAGCCATTAAAGGGACACTTTCTTCACCAGTTAGTAACAAGCAAAAGCAACCATAGAACACCAGCACATGCTCAGGAATTCCTAATGAGAGATTGCAGTATGCGGAACATGCTGTATATACTCATAAGGACTGGGCTTTTGTTGGCCAGTGCCTCATTACATTTATATTAACTAACTGTTGCTCCAAGGCTCATTAAACAACATTGCTCTTAGTGGTTAGGGAATGCTTTAAAAATACAACCTTAGTTTGAGATGATTAGAAAATAAGTAGAAGTAATAATAATATATGCCAAGAATCTATTATAATCCACTGATGATGACTTTTGGCTTCTGGCTTAGTTATTTTGCCATATGATTTTAATTTTGTTCCTCTTAACTCTCCTTTCTCCATTGACTTTTTCCCTCCTTCCCCCTCCAATTCTGCTTGCACAAAACATCTTTCATTAGTTTACTTCTCCCTAATCATCTGATCATTATCTTAGTTTAACACTTTTTTTCAACCAACTTTTTTAGTCCATTAATTGGATATCAGCTTTCAAGCATTTTCAAGTTTCCTCAAGCCATTGTCTATACCAAAAGAATCATTCTGACACACTGGCCTAATCATGTTATAGAGCCACATAATTTCTGAGTTAGAAGGAATCTCACAAACTGTCAATTCTGATCTCTTCCTTAAGAGAATACCTCTGTTAAATACAAGTCATCCACTGTTTGCTTGAAGATCACTAGTTAAGAGGAAATCATTACCTCTCAAATCAACCTATTTTTAAGACTCTTCACATCAAATCTAAATTTGCTTCTCACTGACATCCACACATTTTTTTTTTACAATTTTGTATTTCTACCCTATGGGTTCAGCAAATGCCCAATTCCTCTAGCGCTTGACAGGTTTTCAAACAGTCCCTCCTAAATCTCCTTCTCTCAAGGCTCAATCCTCATAATTCCTTCAACTTAACCTCATAGGATGTGGTCTTGAGGACCTTCCCCATCCTGGTTGACTGCCTTTAGATATTCTCTAGTTAATCACATTCTTCCAAAAATGTCAAGCCCCAGACTGAAAATGTGGCCTGACAAGAGTGAAGTACAGTAAGATTACTGCCTCTCTAGTTCAGGATGCTATTCGTCTCTTAATGAAACCTAAATTCACCTATGTATAAGGGGCAGCTAGTTGGTAAGATGAACAGAACACTGGCTTTGGAATCAGGAAGGTCAGAGTGCAAATATGGCTCAGAAAGTCACCAGGTATGTGCCCTTGAGCAAATCACTTGCCATCTCTGAGCCTCAGTTTCCTTAACTGTAAAATGAGAAGTCTAGATTCAAAGGCCTCTAAGACCATTTTTAGCTTTAAACTAATGGTCCTTAACTTATGCTACTTGATGGCATTATTACTTAGACTTACTGCTGTGTTAAAAGACTAATGCACCTGTGTCCATTGCAGCATGTATACAGTTGAACAAGGAATCTGTGTTTAGAATGCTATTGACTTAAAGAATATTTTCTCAGATTCAAGAGTGAGACATTTTTATTTACTTCGGATGCCACTCTTTCCATGCATTTAGTTGCACTACACAGTACTGAATTCTCCAGTCTGAATTCTTCTTCTAACTATTCTTGAATCCTACCTAAACCTCTGCATTTGTTTCATTTGGAGGAATTTTTTGGCTTGATTGTGGTAAGGCAGTCTGCTGACCCAGGTCCTAGCTTGAATCATGATAGGCTTTGTATATTCCCTCACTCCTTGCCCTTAAGCAATGGAATGAGTCAGTTTTATAATTATGATTGTGGGATCCAAGTTCCTAATATGAGGCTTGGAACCTTACCTTTCCTCAACCTGGCCCACAAAATACTAGAAACCCCTTTCCTCTAACATTAGTTTCATTGTTAGCATATTTATAATCAGTCAATTAGTCATATCTATAATCACTTTTATGGAATTTCATCCAAAAAACTAGAGGAGAAAGAACGATAATAAGGCATGACAATGGTGGTGATGGGGGTGGTATATGTATAACTAATTTTGGAAAGCTTTCACAAGTCAAGAGCCAGGATCCAAAGATGAAAGCTGAGAGGCAGGGCAGGGGTAAGGATAGTATCTGTCACAATTGCAGGTTAGACTGGTGGCAGGCATTCAACATCCAAACTCCAGTCTCTTACTGCCCAAACTATCTTCCTTCTTCTGGTCACCACCACCACATCAGCATGCCTATGTTTTCTTGAGAAGGAACTACTCTAATGAGCAGTGGCCAAGTTTTTGGTTATCCTTCTTTCACCTTTCACCAAGGAGGACAAGGAAAGAGCTACACCATGGAGGGACATGACATTGGCAGCAAAACAGGAAAAAGTTAAGTGGTAACTGCTGTCTGTGAACCATAGGCTAAGAAAAGACCTCTTTTATTTTATTTTTTATTTTTATTTTATTTTTTACTTTATTGATTAATTATAAAAATTTTCCATGGTTACATGAATCATATTCTTTTCCTTCCTTCTTCCCCCCTCCTCCCATAGCCAACATGAAATTCCACTGGATTTTGCATGTGTCATTGATCAAGACCTATTTCCATATTATTGATTTTTGCACTAGGGTGATCGTTTAGAGTCTGCATGCCCAATCATATCTCCATTGACCCATGTGGTCAAGCAGTTGTTTTTCTTCTGTGTTTCTGCTCCCACAGTTAAGAGATCTCTTTTAGAAGAGAAACCCCATTCCCAAGGTGCAATTCCCACAGAAAACCTGGAAGGAAAAGGATGAGGCCACATACAACCGTGAAACCAGGGCCAATCTTGGCATCTTTCCATTTGTCTGTCTGTTAACCCAATTTTTCATCTGGGATCTGATATCCAGAGAACATGACTCTGAAATCAGGAGAGATAAAAATGAACTACTACTACTACTACTACTACTACTACTACTACTACTACTACTACTACTACTACTACTACTACTACTACC
>NC_058132.1:385703380-385730601 GCF_016433145.1 Gracilinanus agilis | reverse complement strand
ATATATATATACATATATATACATATGTGTATATATATGTATATATATGCATATACACATATGAAAACATCCCTTATAACTGTGAAGTCATGTAAAACATGTTTTCATATTATCCATTTTGCCACAAAAAAGCATGTAAGATAAAATATAAAAAATGTTTCAGCCTATAGGCAGAGTTCACCAATTCTCTCTCCAAAAATGGAGTTTTGTTTGTGAATTCTTTGGAATTATCTTTGTTCATTGTGTTAATCAGAATACCTAAGCCTTTCACAGTTGGTCACCATTATAATATTGCTGTCACTGTGAGTTAATGTTCTGGTTCCACTCCATTTTGCATCAGTTCATTTGTCTTCCTAGGTTTTTTCTGAACCCCATCTCTTTCATCATTTCTTATAGCAAAATAGTATTCCATCATAATCACACCTCAACTAGCTTTCCCCCCAAATGATAGACATTCTCTCAATTTCTAATTTGTTGCTCCCACAAATAAAATAAATATTTTTGTGCATATGGGTCCTTATCCTATTTCTTTGATTTCTTTGGGATATAGACCTCTAGTGGTATTGCTCTATCAAAGGCTATGCATTATTTTATAACACTGGTGATAATTCCATAATATTACAAAGAATGTTGGAGAAATTCACAACTTTAACAGTGCATCAGTGTCCCTTTTTTCCATATATTCTCCCACATTTGTTATTTTCCTTTTCTTCATTAATCAATCTGCATAGTTGGATAGCAATAAATCAGAGTTATTTTAATTTTGATATCTTTAGTTATTAGTGATTTAGAGACTTTTATAAGATTATAGGTATCATTGATTTTTTCTTTTGCTCATATCCTTTGACCATTTATCATTTGGGAGATGCCTCTTGTTCTTATAAATTTGGAACAGTTCCCTATATTGTTGAGAAATAAAATTTTGATCAGGGAAAATTTCTGTAAAATTTTCTTTGTTTAATATTTTCCTTCTAATTTTGGCTATATTGATTTTGTTTGTGCAAACCCATTTAAATTTCATGTAATCAAAATGACAAAAATTACCTTATTGTTGTTTGTCACCTTTATGTCTAAATTTTGTACCCATTTTGAGCTTATATTTTGGCATATAGTATGAGATGTTGAGCTATATCTAGTTTCTGTCTAAATGCTTTCCAGTTTCCTCAGCAATTTCTGTCAAATAGTGAATTATTGCCCTGAAAGCTGGGATCTTTGGTTTTTTCAAACACTAGATTGTTGTGGTCATTTATTTTTGTCTATTGTACACTTAATCTATTTCTTTGATCAAATCCACTTTATTTCCTTTTAGGCTACTATTTTCCTTTTGCCATTTTTCTTCAACTTGTCTTATTTGATTTTAAAATTCCTTTTTGAGCTCCTCCATAGCCTGTATCCAATTCCCTGGGTTTTTTTGAGGCTTTACTTAATATTTCCTGAATCTTATCCTTGTCCATTGGTCCTGTTCTTTGATCCTTATCCCTATGGAAGCTTTCAACTATAGCTTTTCCACCCCTCTTGTTTACTCATTTTATTTCCTTTTTTTCTGCCCTATGGACGATATAAACTTGCCCCTCTGTTGATTTACTGAACTAGAGTGTTTGAACTGTTATTCCCGGTGGCCAAATCTTCTAACTTTTCTCAGTCCTCTGCTGGTATACTGGATTCAGTCACTTGAGCTAACCTGTTGAGCTGGCTTGCTCTGGGAAAATTTTTCACCCTAGTCAGCCTATGGAGGGTGTCCAGCCAGGTACCCTCCTCCAGTTCCTCCCTGCCAGTCCTTGTCAGAGCCCTGAATCACATGTGGTAGATCAGAGGCAAACCCTCACAGCTGCAGTCTCTGCCCAGGGCTTACACAGTCAGCCAGGTCTTATCACAGGTCTCAGCGCTAGGTAGGGAGAGGGTGTTCAGCCAGCCTGTCTCAAAATTGACACACTGTGCCTACCTTTCAAGTCGTTTTCAGTAGAAGAGTCTCATGACTTCTTGTTGGGTTTGGATTTCTGTTTTCTTAGAAGTGCAATATACAAATTGATTTGGAAGGCTTTTTGGAGAGGTTTGGGCTTTAGGTACTCCAAAATCACCATCTTGGCTCTTCCCCTACTTTATTTCTTATCCAGTATCAGATTGCGTTGATGTTTATTACTTTGGAGTATATTTTGAGATGTGGTATTGGTAGGCCACCAATCTTCACTTTTTTAAATTGACTACCTTAATATTTTCAACTTTTTGATGTATCAGATCAACTTTGTGATGACCTTTTCTAGCTCTATAAAGTACTTCTTTCATTGTTTTGTATGGCTCTGAAGAATTACATCAATTTAGGTAGTATTATTCTTTTTATTGTACTGGTTCAATCTATCCATGAAAAATTAATATTGAATAAGTAAATTAAATTAGGTAGTATCATTTTTATCATATTGGTACAGCTTCCTCTTGAGCAGTTAATACTTTTCTAGGAGTCTAGATCTGTTTTAATTTATATGAAAAATATTTTATAATCGTGTTCCTATAGTTCCTTTGTACCTTGACAAGTAAACTCCAAAGTTTTTAAAAAATTTATATTGTGTGCAGCTATTTTAAATGCAAATTCTCTTTTTATCTCTTCCTCTTGGGTTTTGTTATTAATACATAGTTATTAATACAGTACAATACTGATGATTTATATTAGCTTATTTTATACCCTGAAACTTTCTTAGTTATTAGTTATTTCAACTAGTTTTTTTAGTTGATTTTCATACCACAATTTCATCAACAAGGAGTAATAATTTTGTTTCCTTGTTGCTTATTCTAATTCCTTCATTTTTCCCTTTGTCGTAATAATGTCTTGGTTTCAAGTAGCTATTACTTATCATTTTAAGAAAAGTACCCTTATTCCCATGCTTTTTAATGTTATTTTTTCTTGTCTATTGTTAGAACTTTTAATATAATCATATGATTTTTTTAAACCCTTAACTTCTGTGTATTGACTTATAGGTGGAAGATTGGTAAGGGTAGGCAATGGGGGTCAAGTGACTTGCCCAGGGTCACACAGCTGGGAAGTGTCTGAGGCTGGATTTGAACCTAGGACCTCCTGTCTCTAGGCCTGGCTCTCAATCTACCGAGCTACCCAGCTGCCCCCCTAATCATGTGATTTTAAAAATTGATTTAGTCATTACACTTACAATGTTTCTAATGTTGAACCAACCATGCATTCCTGTTTAAGTCTTTACTGATCATATTTTTGTAATCACACTTTGTAATACATTACTATAGTCTCTTTGCTATTATTATATTATTTAAAATTTTTTGCAACAATATCCATTTGGAAAATTGGTTTAGAGTTTTTTCTCTGTTTTTTCCTTTCCCTGGTTTAAGTATAAAAGTCATAATTTTTTAAGAGAAAGAATTTGTAATACTCCTTTATCTATCTTTTTGAAAGATTGTGTTTTTTGAATTAATTGTTCTTCCATCTAAATCCTGTTTATTCTTTAGTGAGCTCACTTATGGCTTGTACAATTTTTTTCTATTTCCTCCTGTTAATTGGACAATTTATATATCTTTTTATAAATACTTATAAATTTAATTTTGAGAGACATTTTTCTTGCTATATTATTGAACAAAATTTCTAACAATTACATTAATTACATCTTTATTTTTGCTTTTACCATTTTCATTATGGATATTACTAATTTCTTTTTATCTTCCTTTTCAAAATTATATTTCATTGATTTTATTGTTATCACATAAAACTAGCTTCTAATTTTATTAATTAAATTTTTAAAATTTAAAATATATAACTTTTAAGAATATAATTTTAAAATTTCTAATTTTTGTTTAATTTTTTCCTTCCTTTTTCTTTTGCTATGTATATGTTTAAAAATATAAATTTTACTCTGTGTATTATGTAGCCTACATTCCCAAAATTTTATTATATTGTCTTATTGTTGTCATATCTTTATTGAAATTAATTGTTTCTGTTATTTGTTTTTTGACCTACACATTCCATTTTTAATAATAACTTTTTATTTTTTCCAGATTGCATGTTAATATAATTTTAAAAAATATTCACTTACTAGAATCCATGCTTTATATCCTCCTCCCACCCTTTTCTCTCTCCAAGAAAGCAGGCAATATGATATAGGTTATAAATATATTATTGTACAATACATATTTCCATGTTCATCAGGTGAAAGAAGACACATATTGCCTACAGTAGAAAAAATTCTTGGAGGGAATAAAGTAAAAAATAGTTTGTTTCAATTTGCATTTGGACCCCATCTGTTCCTTCTCTAATGTTGGATAGCCTTTTTCTTATGAATCTTTTGGACTTGTCCTGTATCCTGGCCTTGTTGATAAAAGATGTCATCCACAGTTGATATTCATACATTATTCTTGTTACTCTGTACAACTTTCTCCTATTTCTACTCATTTCACTCTGCATAACTTCATATGTTTTTTCGGGGTTTTTTTGGCAATCATTTTTATTGTCATTTCTTATGGCACAATAATATTCCATTAGAAGCATATACTACAACTTGCTAAGCCATTCCCCTATTGATGGACATCTCTTCAATTTCTACTTCGTTGTCATCATAAAAAGAGCTGCTATAAATATTTTGTACAGGTAAGTTCCTTTCCCCTATCTTTAATCTCTTTGGGATACAGATCAAGTAGTGATATTGTTGGGTCAAAGAGTATGCAGTTTGATGGCTCCAGTTATCATTTTTCTATGAAAGGAATGTAATCAGTTGTCACATTATTTCCCTTAATTACACAAAATGCATTAAATACTTTAGATATCTTTTATACTAGAGAAATCTTAAGTATCCTAGTTATCATTTTCCCATGCAGGGATGTGATTAATTTAACCCTAGTGGTTCCTTTGAATTTTTTTTCCTGTTTACCCTTTTCTTCTACTTTTGAATGTCAAATTGTACTGTTTATTTTCTTTTTAGCTCTGGCCATTTTAACCAAGAACACCTGGAATTTCTCTGTTTCACTAAACATCCATTTCTTCCCCTGGATTATTACGCTTAATTTCACAGAGGACATGATTTTTTATTGCAAGCCTATATCTTTTTTTGCCTTGTGAAATATCATATTCCATGCCTTCAGATACTTTAGAGTAGAAGATGATAGGTCCTGTGTAATCCTGATTGTGGCTCCATAATATTTGACTATTTTTTTTCTGATTGTTTATAGTATTTTCTCCTTGATTTGGGATTTCTGGAATTTGGCTGTAATATTCCTCGGGTTGAGCTAGAATGCTCCCTTACTCTACCATTTTGGCTCCATACCAATAATTATTCTCAACAATTTGTTCTCTGGAATTGTGACTTGTCATTGCATTGATAAGAGGTTTAAAAGTCTTTCAAAGTCCTGGATGTTTACCATGTAGTTATTTTATAAAGTGTTTTCCTACTTATATGCTCATTTTGCTGAGTTTCATTTCATGTTTCTTCCTAGATTTTTCTGTCATCCTTTCTGATATCTCTTGTACATTCTATTAAATCCACATACTATAATTCATTCAGTTATTCCTTAATCCATGGACACCCTATCATTTACAGTTCTTTGCCACTACAAGGCGCTATACATATTTTTGTGCAGGTAGAAACTTTTTTTTTTGACCTACTTGGGGTTTTGGCCATTTTGATTGATATTTTTCAGTATAATTTGAAATTGTTTTCTAGAATGACTAGACCAACTCATTACTACACGAAAATGAATCAATGTGCCTATTTTCCAATAATTTTTCCAATATTTGTCATTTTTCTTTTTTGGTCATCTTTGCCAGCAGGATGAAAATCTACCCATTTTTTAGATCATAGACCTTTCAGCCTTCAAAAGAGTCATGGAGGAGGGCTTTTTCTTCCTATTCAAGTTTGATAATATATTGTTTTTCAGTCATATATCACTCTTCATGATACCATTTGATTTTTTTTGGCAAAGATTCTGCAATGGATTGCCATTTCCTTTAATAACTTATTTTACAAAGGAGTAAACTGAGGCAAACAGTTAATTGACTTGCCAAGGTTATATTAGTAAGCTAGTAAGGATCTGAGGAAAGATTTGAACTCATGGAGATGACACTTTATTCACTAAGCCACCTAGTCATCAAAGGTTTCATCAAGGTCCTATCAGTCTATATGCCGCATTCTATAAACATGTCACACACACAAATCTCTCTTATTTAGGTGAAAGGAACATTGAGATATACTTATAATTGCTTCAAATTGATTAAAAAAATTTATCTGAGTCCAATCTTTTTTTCCTAAACATAGGTCAAAGTTTTTTAACATTAAATTGTTATTATTGTTTGCAGATAATGCTGTGTGGCTAAGAGCTGAGAAAAACTATGTTCTTCAAAGAATGTAAGTTGAGGATCACCCAAAGGGCAACTCTTAAAAGCATAGTGAGGCTGAGCAAGCTGTAACCGATTATAGACAATGAATTATGAAGGATACATGATATAATGGAGGTCATCAGAGAAATGTATAATTAAAAAAATGATGACTATTCATACAAAAGGGATATGCACTTCAAAAGTCTATTGGCAAAATAATTTGACTAAGGATTCCAGAATGTTAGGTCATCTGTGGTAAATTTAAAGGAGGACAGATTAGGAATTCCCAGATGAAATGGAATGGATGATTGTGATTTATACTACTTTAAAGATTACTCAGATCAATAAGATCACATATCTACTGGTATATTGAAGTACCAGAGTGGTTGTTTTTAAGTTCAATCACTCTTAGATATCTTATTTTTTGTTATTATTCTTTGGTTTTCTTATAGTCAAAGATACTGAACTAACTGAATTATATCATCCTTTTGCATTTTAGTTTTGGTTGACACCTGAGATATCATCATTACAGAATATTTCTTATGATAAAACTTCCTATCTAAATGTAGATCAAACTGTTTTACAGTTTATGATCTTAGAAGATTGGCTATTGGCACTGAGAGGTTGTGACTTTCCCGGGCTCATATTGCTTGCATGTGTCAGAGGTGAGATTCAAACCACATCATCCTGTTCTGAGGCCAATTCTGTCTTCTATGTGTGTTTTCTCTTACCTTTTAAAATAGCACTCCTGAAAAAGTCAAAAAGGAGAATGTTGAATTGGTCGGCACTGAAATAATAGGATATTCTTGATAGTTGGTATTGGCTATGATAACATACCAAGTTTAGTTGGTTCCTTGGTAATCCACAGAGAAGGATTTCTTCAAGTAGGAACACCAAAGTGAGAAGCTTTGGTTTTAGGGGATAGGAACAAACCAAACCTCTTCAGCTCACACAGAGAAAGTGAGCAAGAAGTTTTAGCTTCAGGCAGTTTCCCAAAAAGGAAGCCCCAAAAAGCCCCCAGCAAGTGCTGTTGTCCACCTTTATTTGTTCCCCAATTCCAGAATCCACATCACCATATCACCACCACAGCATGCAGTCTGATCCAGCTCACTTCTTTCTTTGCAAATTCCTACCTGTTTGCAATCCATTTCTGTTCTTCCCTCATTACAGCATATACCGAAGAAAGAAATGAATGGAATCTTAGTTCTATTAACATCTGATCTATATGGAGAAATACCTCTTTCCTAAAAAATACCTCTTTTCACAGACACATTTCATTACTGATGGACTTTTAAAAAATCTCTATATAAGTTATAGACTTTTAAGAGTAAGTATAGTGTAATAATATACATAATTGTATTTGGATCAATTAATTATTGCATATGTATACATACACATACATGCATATATATGTATGTTTATCTAGCTATATATATAATTAGACTTGCAATTTTATTGGTTTAGAGAGGTCCCAATGAAGAAATTCCCTATAGCAGTGTAAATGAGCACTTTTTCTGCAAGAAAGTTGCTGAGGCCTTTAAGAGATTATTATTGCCCTTGGTCATTCTTCAGAATATCATAGGTGGGATTTATAGCCTTGTCTTCCTAATTTTGAGAACAGTTCTTTATCCATTAGTTCACATTGCCTCTACTATTGTTTTATATTTTTAGAAATAAAATGTGCATGCAATGGAACACTCATTGTCCAATAGAATTGTCTACTAAAGATAAGATTTCCTGGTGAGAGTTAGGGAGGGGGTGTATGACATATATTTATCTATGGTCACTGTATTTGTCACATAGTTTTATTACTGAAAAATTAAATTCAAAGGCATTAATTTTCCCACATATCACCTTCTTATTAATTATATAATGTTTTATAATTTAGGGTAATCTTGATAAAGGAATCCAACATTTTCAGAAACAGAGGTCTAATTAATTAGAGATACAGTCAAGGAGAATAGACTGCTATTCACATTTTATTTCCAAATTCATTTGTCCTAGACAGGATGTGCCTGGTTATTTTAAAATGTAAAACATGACCTTAGAAGTAATATTTTCTGGCACTGAAACTTTGCTCTAAGTGGGGTTGGTTCAGGCAAGGCAGAAGTTGTACTAATGTAGGTAAGATATTAAATTGGAATAATTCCTTGAGAAATATAACAAAATGTCTTCCTAAGTTTCATGTTGGAATAAATCTGAGAAATCTGTGAAATGATGAATAGCCTAAGGCATTTGCTTTAAAGAACTTCAGACAGCATTTCTCCAAAAACTCTTGAGAAACTTTACTGCCCAGATAACTATTGGATGACAAGTGTCACAGTGCCAACAGAGAATCTCACAATGACATTAAAGCTATAGTACTAACAGCAGAAAGACTCCCTAAAATGCTTTCCTAAGAGCTGATTGATTTATATATTCTTTCTCATACCATCTTCTTCCCCAGCCAAATCACTCTCCCAAACCACATCAAATCTTTCTCTCCTCCACCTAAGGTTTGGGGATGCCTGCATCTCTGCAGTAAGACATTAGTAACAGCTTTTAGATTTCATTCCAATTGAACTTATCTATCTCTGATAGCAAGAGCATTTGGGAAAGTTTTCTTCACTCTGATTCTTCCCATTTATGTCTAAGGATTTTCATGGAATCTTAGAAAAAGTCTGTGGTCCTAGACCTGAAATAGACCTTAGAGTCCTCTTACTCAACTTCTTTAATTTATAGATAGGAAACTAAGGTTTAGGAAGCAGAAATTATTTTTCTGTAAAAAAACTTCCAGAACTTAAACCAAGGACTTTTGACTACAAGGCCCACTTCCTTCCTTCCTTCCTTCCTTCCTTCTTTCCATGTATTTTTGAAGGGTAACTATTGTGTATATTAATTCCTTGCTTAATATAAAACATGAAATCATTATCTTTATAGAATAACCAATAGCACAATGTAATAGAAAACAAAAACACTTGAATTTGGATTCAGAATATGTGGCTTCAAATCTTGGTTGTCCCTCTTTCTAGTTGCATAAACTTGAGTAAATACCCTTACTTTTCTTGACTCTCAGTTTCCTCCTCTACATATAGAGAGTAAAGGTTTTTCCTGGCTAAAATAAAGCAAGAATGTCTTTAATTCCAATTGAAAAAATGCCTAGCAGAATGACTTTCAGCTTCCATATTAATGGAAGGACTTCTCACTGTAATTCCCAAGTCTGAGCAGGAATCAGTCTTTTTTTTTTTATAATTTTCTCTTTGAGTTAGATACCCCCAATATCTTCTTTGTTTTAGAAAACAAATTAATTTGATTTATAATAAAAGGCCTACTTTGGAGGCTTAGTCATTATTCTCCACCCACTTAGCCAGGATTCTAATTTTTATTAATTCAACAATAAAGCCAACATGGGCAATTAAAAATGCTAATAAGAATGGCTTCCAACTAAGAGAAGGGGTTTCCTTTGAAATCCCTAAGTCTGCACAGAGATTAGGTTTTTATAACAGAGATCAATTTTTTATTTCTCTAGTGTTATATTTCAGTCATAGGCAAAACTTTTCACTCTCAACATTTAAAGTGAAGGGATTAGATTTCAAGATTTCTCTGATCCCTTCCAGCTTCAGATCCCATGACTGTTTTATTTTTCTAACTATTTTTGTTGCACGCCTAATTTATTGACCTGCCCTTTCTCTCATTTATTGATATAATTTTTTAGAGATATAAAATTCCTCTAAGTACTACTTTGGCTGTATCCCATAAATTTTGGTATGTTCTCTCAGTGTTTTTATTCTCTTCAATGAAATTATTAACTGTTTCTACAATTTATTCTTTGACCCACTTATTCTTTAAAATTAAATTATTTAGTTTCCAATTAATTTTTATTCTGTATTTCCATAACCCCATTTTGAATTTAATTTTTATTTCATTACAACCTGAAGAAGATGCACTTAATATTTCTTCTTTTCTGTATTTGTGAGATTATTATGCTCTGATACATGGCCAGTATCTCTGTACGTACCATGTATTGTTTAAAAAAAAAGGTATATTCTTTTCTATTTCCTTTCAGTTTTCTTCAGAAGTCTATCATATCTAATTTTTATGAAATTTTATTCACCTCTTAAATTTCTTCCTTGTTTATTTTTAGCTAGCTTTATCTAGTTCTGAGAAGGAAAATTTGAAGTCTCTCACTAGTATAGTTTTGCTGTCATTTACTTTACTTCTCTTTCAAAAAATTGGATGCTATGCTATTTGGTGCATATATGTTTAGTTTTGATATTGTTTCATTGTCTACCATGCCTTTTAGCAAAATATAGTGTCCAAACCAAATCTGCTTAGGTTGCCTGCATCCTGTTCCAACAGTTATCACATCCTCAACTTCTGGACAAAGTTGTGCTATATATTAATAATTTGAACATCAAGGAAGAACAACACCAATATTCAATCAATCTGGTTAAGGCCAAAGATGCCTGGCCTGGCCAGGGTGCCACAGGGAAGAGAAACTTCTCCAACAGACAATCTCAAACCTAATTACCATTTAAATGACAAACCTGATCATTGGTAGGTTAGTGAAACTTTCTTAACACCTCTTTCCTTCAACCCTGTTCCTTTCCCTAAGTTTGTTATAATTAAATCTTAAAGGCTTACTTAGGTGAATGCCATTATTGTCCTTAGGATAATTCATCATATCCTTTGGATTTGAGGGAAAGAGATTGCTCAAAGTCAAATTGCAGTCATTGGTGTTATCCATTTAATCTATAGCATTATCCATCAACTTAAACCCAGGATAAGCAGTCAGAGAAGCTGTGTGATCTAATTCACAGCTTCTCACTTGATCACTATTCCTGGACACTGTTGTGTGGAGTTAGTGTTTAGCTGAGTTTCATATACTTTGTGGGACCTAGTGTTCACTACCACAACTTGGTGATTCACGTTGGCTTCCCATCTTCACTCAGCTCAGGTCCTTATACCATCAGAGGATCTTGGGTCATCTCTCTATCAGGCTCTCTCCTGTATCACCGTCCAACCTATAATAGCCTATATCTCATTGCTAAGAAATACATGAGAAATAGATCTACTTTCTGGCTTAGTTTCCACAGTCCCTATTAATCTATGGCCTGACATCAGGAATAGAACCTAAGTAAAGTTTCAAATGTTCTTTAAATTGAAGGAATTGATGCGGAAAAGGAAATTGGTCTAATTACTACCCAAACAATTTCTACTATGCTAAAGTAATGGTATATCCCATTCAAAGGTAAAGGGTAAGGATTTCTCAGAGTAGTAGGTATTGGGATTAAAATAAGCATTTTGGAGAAATTACAATCTTAGTGACTAAGGATAGGGTCAGATTACCTTTAAAAGACAACTAGAATCTTGGAAAGGATTCCTGCAGGGAATCCTGAGGAGTTTGGAGTCTGTGGAGGATCCAACTGTCAATTTACTCCAGGAGGTGTGTTTGCCTTGAGATAAAGCTAGTAAATTGGCTCTCTGGGAAACTAGAAAACCAAGTGACAATTGAAGGAGGAAGAAGGTTGGACTGTCAGGAATAAATGAGAAGATCAACAGAAAGAAGAAAGAGAGACTGTATTTCCTGTGTGTGGTTGCAGACAGAAGCACACCATTTTTTGAGGCCTGTCTTAGGCCCAGGAGTCTAACCTAGGCCTGAAGAGTGGCAGTTGGCAGAGTGAAAGAAATACAAAACTCATTCAAAGCTGGAAGAAATTCACAGAGACAGTAAAACCTTAATTATAACTAAGAGCATTATTAATTAGCATAGTGTATTTAGAATAGACCCTGGGAATTAGAATAGATTAAGAAGTGTTAAGGAGGCTTGGGGAAACTTGAACTAGAAGAAAGTTCTCAGGAACTAGAGGGAGTGGGTAAAGTTTAGATCCCCTTTTAGATTAGGGAATTAATCTAATCCTCAAACCTCTTTTTGCCTTTCCTTTCCTACCTCAAACCTTTTCAATACTTATTAAATAGGTTTTGGTTAAGACTTTCTCCAAGTAGTTTACTTGACTATTTTTATTTTTATTTTTTTATATCTTTTTTTTTAAACCCTTAACTTTCTATGTATTGGCTCCTAGGTGGAAGAGTGCTAAGGGTGAGCAATGGGGGTCAAGTGACTTGCCCAGGGTCACACAGCTAGGAAGTGCCTGAGACCTGATTTGAACCTAGGACCTCCTGTCTCTAGGTCTAACTCTCAATCCACTGAGCTACCCGTTTTTAAATAGGCCCAATGACTACACAGAACATTAGCTCAAACCCAGCTGGCAACCAACTGCCTTTAACAACAATAACAACAGAGATAACAAAAGATTCTGTATCCTAATTTCCCACTGGTATAAGTGATAAGAAAAATAAAACCCTTAGCATAAAGGACTAGAATTTATCTTGAGACAACTAGCTTTAAGCAAGTTCCATTTACGGCCTGGCAGTACTATAAACAGATTTTTCTTTTTCATTTGAACTTAGCAGATCATAAAAATTATCATAATTGTCCAGTAGCCATGTAGCAGTCTTGGAGAAATGGATGGAAAATGGATTGATTCATTCACTAACACATTTACAGCTATGTGTAAACCTTCACTAAAGTCTTGCCCTGATAAGCCATCTTGGTGTGAACATATCATTGATTCAAGACTAGGACTCTAGTGAAAGTTCTCACAGGTTTTATCAATTTGAAAAAGGTTTTGAGCAGGAGGCAGTTATTCTACGGATTATCTAAAGATCAACCTAATACCATTTGGGAATTTCACTATCAGCAGAGGTTGAAAAAAGAAAAGGGAGAGGTAACCAAACCTTTATCCCAAAGTACTGAAATATAGATGGCACATACAAAGCCCATGTTCCTTTGCAATGTAGGATCAAAATAGGTTTTAGAGCTAACAGAGTAATTTGAGGTCATCTTCTCTATCCATTTTATTTTACAAATGGAAAAACTGACTTACAGAGATGTTGATTGACCTGTACAAGGAAAAAACAAACAAATAAATGATCCTAGTACAGTATCTCTTCAGACAGAATAATTAGTTGAAATAGAAAGATGGCAGATAGAGAACTTCCTCTTCTAAGCAGCCATAGCCTAGACTAGTTTCTCTTTCGCCAGATCTTACCTAATTGCCCACCACCCCACTGCAGTGTCCTTAGTTCTTTCCTCTTTCTCTTTGTCATTGGGACTTTATGCCCGAGTTTGTGATTTGTCCTGCTTAGCTTTCATGAACTTTTTAAGGCCACTTTAGATTCTAAAACTGATGATAGAGGCTATGTTTAAATCACCAATCAACAAAACAGTTTAAAAGCCTGCTTTATGCTGGGACTGTACTTACTATTGGAGATGTTGTAAAAAAATGAAACAATCATTTTAAGCATTCAAGAAGCTTACAATCTGTCAAACAGAGACAAAATGCATATATACAAAATATTGAGGCAGGGGAAGATATTAATAACTGGAAGATCAGTAGAGTATCCCTGTGAAAAGTGGTATTTGAACTTAACCTTGAAAAAAACCTAAAGATTCCCACAGCTGGGAATAAGGTTTTGTTATTGTTGTTCAGTTACTTAGGTCATGTCTGATTCTTTGTGACATCATTTGGGGTTTTCTTGCAAAGATCCTGGAGTAGTTTGTTATTTCCATTTCCAGCTCATTTTACATATGATAAAACTGAGGCAAACAGGGTTTAGTGACTTACTTAGAGGTCATACAACTACTGTTTGAAGATATATCTGAATTCAGAAAGATGAGTCTTCCGGAATCCATGCCTGACACTCTATCATCTGCCCAAGTGGAAATACAGAGGGAGTGAATTACAGATATGGGGAACAGTCAGTGTAAATTCATGGAGAAAGGAGATGGGGTGTCACGTGAAAGTTACTGTAAGAGGACTCATTTCTCTGGTCTGTATTGTAGGTTTAATGTATATAATAAGGTTGAAAAAGTAGAATTGGATTAGGCTGTAAAGATCTTAAAATACCACACAGAGGCATTGGTGATATGGAGCCTCTAAGGTTTATTGAATAGAAGAGCAAGATGGTAAGAACTTGGCTTAAGAAAAATCACTTCATCAATTGCCTGGAGAATGGAGTGAAATTCTGAGACAGTTGAAGCAGAGAGACCAATTAGGAGGCTCTGCTGTAGCCCAGGTGAGAGGTGATAAAGAGTTGATAGTGGTTCAGAGAGTAGAGATAAAGGAATGAATGAGAATAATGTTGTGGAAGTAGAAATGACAAGGTGTGACAATCAGGTAGTTAAAGTTTTTTGTTCAATTTGTTTGTATCTGGTGAAATAGTATAGATTGAGCCCTGGATTTGCAGTCAGGAGACCTGCATTCAAATCATGTTTCTGTTATTTAGATAGACTAATAGACAGATAAAACATTTAATAAATCCTTCATATGTTCCAGGCACTGAACTATTCACTTAAACTCTCCAGGCATCTGTTTCCTCATTATAAAATAGTATTAGGATAGATGCTAAAGCTTCCATTTCTAAAAATATTATCCTACTGGAAGAAACATATTCCATATTATTCTGTGTTGAATTGGACTCAGGACACTTTTGTTTTGTTTTTCTGGTCGGAGATTCAGTTAGTCAAGGCTTGAGAAAGATACTCACCAAGGTGAGACATTGAGGGTATGTTAAATTGATGATTCAACTAAACAATTTCCTGGCCCAACTTGCTCACTGTTTTGCCATAGTTAAGCATCAAAGTTCACCTTGGAGTTCTTTATGACTGTTTTATCCTAAGGATAATTGGAATTACTGCTAACACTCTGAGTCTTAGTTCCCTGAGTTGTCTAGTAGATGTTTTCAATCAATCAATCAATAATCATTTTTTAAGTACTGACTACTTTGTGCTTATGTTAAGCAGGGGGGATTCAAAAAGAGGTAAAAGATAATGTCTGCCCTCAAGAAGCTTATAGTCTAATCAGGGAGATAATACAAAAACAGATAATAACAGGACAAATTTTATAGGGCATAAAAGGAAATAATTATCAGATGGGAGACACTGAAATTGAGAATTTATTTTGGACTTAAAAGAAAGTAGGAAGGACAGTAAGTAGAATCCAGGAGTAGAGCATCGCAGGGCATTGAAGAAAGAGAGAGAGAGAATTTATGGATTTCCCTGTTTGTGGAACAACCAGGAGATGAGTCATCTGTATCAAAGAGTAAATGGTGAGGGGTAAGGTGTGAAGAGACTGGAAAGATAGGAGGGGGTCTAAGTTATAAAGGGCCTTGAATGCCAGAACATTTTGTTTTTGCTACAGGAGCAAAAAGAAGCCATTAGAGTTTACCAAGAAGCAGAGTTCACATAATCAGATCTACACTTAAGGAAATTTAGTTTAGTGACTGAATGAAGGATGGATTGAAATGGGCAGAGATTTAAGGCAGGCAGAATTACCAAAGGTTGAACTATATCATAAGGTAAAACTAGCTTAGTTTGCATGTTCATTAGTTTTTCAGTCATTTTGAGGTGTTCTTGATAAAGATCCTGGAGTGGTTTGCCACTTTTTTTTTTTTTTGAGAAAACTGAAGCACACAGCTTAAGTGACTGGCCCAGGCTCACATAGCTAGTCTCTGTGGCTGGATTTAATTTAGAAAGATGAGTCTTCCTGATTTCAGGTCCATTATTCTTCTATTTTTTTAAACCTTTTCCTTCAATATTAGATTCAATACTGTATGTTGGTTCCAAGGCAGAAGAGTAGTAAAAGGGTAGGCAATGGGGGTTAAGTGAACAGAATCATACAGCTAGGAAGTATGTGAGGCCAGATTTGAGTCCAGGACCTCCAATCTCAAGGTCTGGCTCTCAATCTACTGAGCCACCCAGCTGACCCCCAGGTCCAACATTCTATCTATTGTGACACCTAGCTGCAGAGGGGGAGGGATATTGGTAGAATTTTATTCCCACAGTAATTGTATACATGTTTTTCCACAGCCCTTTCAGTATTGGTTATTTCCATTTTTCTCAGCCTTGTCATTTTGATAGATGTGAAGTAAAATCTTAAAAATATTTTCATTTCCCCTTTTTTTACTTGTTGATTAATTTATTGATTGATAAATCATTTTTGAAATTATGGGAAACTCTCAAGAATGAAATTTGAATAACAAAAGGAAAACAACTCTGATAGGGAGAAAGAATATCGTCTAAAGGGACTAATATTGATGCTCAAGAGGCTGTTTACCAACCTACCAAGATTTATTTTTCCTTTTTTTTTTAAATAGAATTTTATTCCCAATTATCTCAACCCTTTTCCCCCTTGCCACACCAAAGGAGGCAACACCCAATTATTTATGTGTCTATCTATCTAAATGTCTTTTCTATTTTTTTTCTTATCAGTTCTTTCTCTGGAGGTAGACATTCACAGTCATTCTTTAAATATTAATTCTGTAGCTGTATATAATGTTCTCTTGTTCTTCTCATTTCACTCTTTTATTATTGTGTGTAGATCCTTCTATTCCCCCCAAATTAACCTGTTTGTCATTTCTTATGGCTCAATAATATTCTTTCACAATCATATGCTGCAATTGTTATTATTTTTATAGCTAAATAAAATATTTTTGATAATTTAATTGGGATGGCATTCAATAAGTAGATTAACATCATTTTGTTTGTATTGCTTCTGCCCACCCATGAACAATTAATATTTCTCCAATTATTTAAATCTGACTTTATTTATGTAAAAATTATTTTATAATTTTGTTCATGTAGTTCCTAGGTATATTCTGGCAGGTGTAAACCCAGATATTTTATTTTGGGTGTGGTTATTTCAAATGGGGTATATCTTTCTGTCTCTTCTTGAAGGTCTTTGTTAGTGATATATAAAAATGCTGATAATTTATGTGAATTTATTTCATGCCCTATTCCTTTGCTCAACTTAGCAATAGTTTCAACTGACTTTTTAATTGAGCTCCTCAAATTTCCCACACATATACCATCATATAATTTGAAAAAAAAGAGATATCTATTTCTTTTATTGCTAGTGATTTAGAGCATTTTTCCATATATTTGCTTACAGTTTTCCTTTCTTCCCTTGAAGATTGTACATAACCTTTTAGTATATATTTATTCATGCCCGTTTAATTATGTTGTGTTATACTTAATCCATAATTTTAGTCCTTAAATAATAATGAATGAATGAGTGAATAAATAAATAAGTAAATAAATTACTAAAAGTATTGTTTTGATGACCACTGCTTTATAGTACAGTTTGAGATCTGGTACTGCTAAGCCTCCATCCTTCATATTTTTGTTTTCATTATTTCCCTTGATATTCTTGATCTTTTGTTCCTCCAGATGAACTTTGTTAAAATTTTTCCTAATTGTATAAAAAATTTTTTTTGTAGGTTGATAGGTATGGCACTGAATAAGTAAATAAATTTGGTTAGGATTGTTATTTTTATTATATTAGCTCATCCAACCCAGAAGCAATTAATGTTTTTTAAATTATTTAGATCTAGTTTTAATTTTGTAGTGTAAAAAGTTAAAGGTGAGATGCCCTGTAAGAGAGATGGAATGGGCAACCTGGATTTAACTTAACCAGGTCTAGAGGGTAACCCCCTCAGGGACAGAGATTAAAAAAGATGGTTGCTTCTCTGGACTAGGCCAGTAATTCAAGGGGAAAAAAATACAGCAACTGTGTCAGAAAAGAACAAAAACCACAAGGAAAGAAGTATGTCAGTTTGCTAGGATTTTGATTCCACCTAGCTTCCTGAGGTGATTTCCTCTGACACAGACTTGTTAGAGAGAGAGGGAATAGCAGTTGATTGAGACTTGGCTTAGCTCAATCGAATGTAGACACTCTCTCCCCAAAGCCCCTCAAACCAGTATATTTTGATCTGACTGCTCCTCATATGTTGAAAGATTTATTTAACAGGTTAGTAATGTTAGGTCAGGAAAGAGGATGTAGGAGCCCTAGCTAATACTCCAAAATAAGTGACAAAGTTTAGCCGTTGGCCTCAGCCAAGGCAACCATGGAAAATACTCTCTGATCTTCATGTTCCCAATCAATAGTTAACCCTAGGCTAAATCAATGGATCAATAGTCCATAGTGGTGATGGCAAACCTATGACACGCATGTCAGCACTGATATGCATAGCCAATTTTGATTACACGTGGCTGCATACAGAGAAGTATGGGGTCTCATGCTGAGGATGAAACATTTGCTGTAGTGTAGTGTAGACACTTTGTGCACTATAGATGACAATTCTACCTATATTAATTTACCTATTTTGGTTTATTAAATATAGTTATATATTACAATTATACATTTTTGTTATTTAAACTATAAATGTCTCAAAATTATGTTTTTTTTTTCCTTGAAGTGACACACCACCCAAGTTATGCTCAGTTTTTTGGTGAATTTTGACACACCAAGCTCAAAAGTTTGCCCATCACTGGTCTATAGGCTGTTAGCAGATCGGGTTGTGGGAACTCCTGTTGGCTCCGTTCAGTCTCCCCTCTAGGAAAGCCCTTCAGGCAAACTGCTTCTTGTTAGAGTCCACACAGGTAGAGATTTCCAGGTACTTATGAACAGGAACAGGAATTCAACAAGTCTTTCACCGGAATCACTTTGGGGTAGGAAATGCTGGCTAGATCAGAAGAATTGGTCCAGAGCTGTCTCCCACCAGAGTTCAAGCTCCCAAAGACCCTCAGTTTTTCAACAGTCACCTTCAGATTCCATTGCCTTTCAGAATTTTCCCTCACCAACATTGCAAAGCTCCTCTCTTTTGCTTTCCTATATTTTCACATTGTTTGCATGTTCCTGAAAATCTCTCCCTTCAGTAGAAAGTGTTTGTAGTTGTGTTCATATAATACTTGTGTTTGTCCTGGCAGATAGATTCCTAAACATTTTATATTGTCTAAAGTGATTTTAAATGGAGTTTATCTTTCTAATTTCTGCTGCTGAGTTTTGTTGGAAAGATATAGAAATACTGATGATTTATATGGGTTTATCTTGTACCCTACAACTTTGATAAATTTGTTTCTTATTTCTACAACTTTTTAGTTGATTTTCTTGGGTTCTCTATACATCATATCATCTGCAAAGAGTGATAGCTTAGTTTCCTCACTGCCTACTTTAATCCCTTTAATTTCTTTTTCTTCTCTAATTACTATAGCTAGCATTTCTAGTACAAAATTAAATAATAGTGGTGATAATGGGCATCCCTGCTTTGCTCCTGATCTTATTGGGAATGCTCTTAACTTATCCCCATTACAGATGATACTTGCTGATGGTTTTATATAAATACTATTTATTATTTTGAGGAAAGGCCCTTGTATTTCTATATTTTCTAATGTTTTTAATAGTAATGGGTGTTGTATTTTGTCAAAGGATTTTTTTCATCTATTGATGAATGATGTTATTTGTTAGTTTGGTTATTGATTGTGGTCAATTATGTGGATAGTTTTCCTAATGTTAAACCAGCCTTGAATTCCTGGTATAAATCCCACCTGGTCATAGTAGATAAACTTTGTGATGACTTTCTGTAGCCTTTTTGGTAGTATTTTATTTAAGATTTTTGCATATATAATCATTAGGAGATTGGTTTGTAGTTTTTTTTTTAACTCTGTTTTTGGTTTTCTTGGTTTGGGAATCAGTACCATATTTATGTCATAAAATGAATTTGATAAGACTCCTCCTTTGCTTATTTTGTCAAATAGTATGTGTAATATTGGGATCAGTTGTTCTTTAAATGTTTGATAGAATTCACTTGTGAACCCATCAGGCCCTGATTTTTGGGGGGAGATTTTTGGGGGGCGGGAGTTCCTTGATGGTTTGTTCAATTTCTTTTTCTGAAATAGGATCATTTAAGTATTCTGTTTCCTCTTTTGTTAATTTAGGCAATTTATATTTTTGTAAATAGTTGTCCATTTCATCTAGATTATCATATTTATTGTCAAATAAGTGGGCATAGTAGCTCTTAATAATTGTCTTAATTTCCTCTTCATTAGAGGTGAGATCACTCTTTTCATTTCTAATACTATTAATTGATTCTATTCTTTTTTTCTTTTTTTAAAAATTAGATATACCCTAACTTTATATATTTTATTTGTTTTTTTCAAATTATAAGCTCCTGGTCTTATTTATTAGTTCAATAGTTCTTTTACTTTCAATTTTTAAAATTTTTTCCTCTAATTTTTAGGATTAAAAATTTAGTTTTTATCTGTGGATTTTTAATTTGTTCTTTCTCTAAATTTTTAAGTTGCAAGCCCAATCATTGATCTCCTCTCTCTGTTTTGTTGCTATAAGCATCCAGAGATACACATTTTTCCCTGAGTACTGCTTTGGCTGTATCCCATAGATTTTGATATGTTGTCTCCTTATTGCAATTCTTTTAAATGAAGTCTGTAATTATTTCTATGATTTGTTTTTTGACCCATCAGTTTTGAAGAATTAGGTTTAGTTTTCAATTAATTTTAAATTTGCCTTTCCATGGTCCTTATTAATTATAATTTTTATCACATTGTGATCTGAAGAAGTTGCATTTATTATTTCTGCTTTTCTGCATTTGTTTGCAATATTTCTGTGCCCTAGTTCATGGTTGATCTTTGTATATGTACCATATATTGAGAAGAAGGTATATTCCTTTTTATTCCCTGTTCAATTTTCTCCAGATATCTATTAACTCTAATCTTTCTAACATTTTATTCACTTCCCTTAATTCTTTCATATTTATTTTTTTGGTTTGATTCATATAGTTCTAAAAGGGGAAGGTTGAGTTCCCCTACTAGTATGGTTTTACTAACTATCTCTTCCTTAAGCTCCTTTAATTTTTCTTTTAGAAATCTTGATTATATACTATTTAGTGCATAAAAGTTTAGTAATGATATTACTTCATTGTTTATAGTACTTTTTAGTAAAATATAATTTCCTTCCTTAACTCTTTTAAACAGATCAATTTCTACTTTAGCTTTGTCTAATATCATGATTGCTATTCCCGCTATTTTTACTTAAGATGATGCATAATAAATTCTCCTCCAGCCTTTTACCTTGAATCTAGTGTGTGTCACCCTGCCTCCAATGAGTTTCTTCCAAACAACATATACTAGGATTCTGGTTTTTAATCCACTCTCCTATCAGTTTCTGTTTTGTGGGTGAGTTCATCCCATTCACATTCAGCATTATGATTACTACTCTCTATTGCCCTCCTTTATATTGTCCCCTTTAGATCCTGTTCTATTTCCTTTCAATTTGTTCCTTCTCACCAGTATTTTGCTTTTTGTCACACTTCCACTTTTCCCTCCCTCCAATTACCTTCCCCTTCCCTTTTCTTATTCCCCTTCTACTTCTCTGTCGGGCAAGATAATATCCTATACCACACTGAGTATACTTGTTTTTCTCTCTCTGAGCCAGTTATGATGAGAATAAAGTTTAAGCATTGCCTATCACCAAAATTATCCTCCCCTCTCTATAATGATTTTTCATGCCTCTTTATATTATATATATTTACCCCATTCTATCTCTCCCTTTCCTTTTCTCTCAAAGCAACCCCCTTTAGCCCCTTGTTTTTTACATATCATTCATATGCATACATATCATATCATACATATTGTTTCATATCATCATATTTAAATACACATCATATTGTCAAATATCATCATGTACCTCATGTCATCATAATGAGCTTACCTTCCCACCCTCTTTCTGAGTAAATTCCTTCCATCTTCTCTACTACTAAGAGTAATTTTTGAGAATTACATATATTATCTTTCCATGTAGACATGTAAATATTTTGACCTTAATGATTCCCTTAAATTTCTCTTTCTTATTTACTTTTTTGAGATTTTCTTGTGTCATACATTTAGACTTCAAAAGAAATTTTTTTTAGGTCTGGCTTATTCCTCATGAATGCTTGGAAATCTTTTATCTTTTTGAATTCCCATTTTTACCCCTGAAAGAATATACTCATTTTTTCTAGATAGGTGGCTCTGGGTTGTAAACCCAAATCTTTTGCCTTCCTGAATATCATTGTCCATGCCCTTTGATCCTTTAATTAGAAACGTCTAGGTCCTGTGTGATCCTGATTGTAGCTCCACAGTATTTGAATGGTTTCTTTCTGGCTGCTTGAAGTATTTTTTCCTTTGGCTTGGTGGCTCTTGAATTTAGCTATTAGATTCCTGGAAGTTGTCTTTTGAAGATTTCTTTCTGGAGATGATCTGTGAATTCTTTCAATTTCAGTTTTATTTTCTTGTTTGAAGATCTCTGGGCAGTTTTCTTTGATAATTTCTTGTAATATGATGTCTAAGGGTTTTTCTTGATCATGTCTTTCAGGTACTCCAAAACATTCTCAAATTGTCTTTCCTAGATCTATTTTCTATGTCAGTTTTTTTTCAATAATATATTTCATGTTTTCTTTTTTTTTTCATTCCTTTGATTTTGCTTTATTGTTCCTTGGTTTCTCATGAAATCTTTAATTTCTAAATGCTCAATTCTCATTTTGAAGACCTGATTTTCCTCTGTCATTTTTTGGTTCTCATTTTTCCATTGACTCATTTCTTTTAGCTTCACTTTCATTTCTCCTTGCATCACTTTAATTTCATTTCCCCACTTTTCCTCTGCCTCTCCTAACTGGCTTTTGAATTCTTTTTTGAACTTTTGCAGAATCTATGTCCAATCCATATTTTTCTTTTGGACTTTGCATGTGTTTGCTTTGCTTCCACTGTCCCCTTCTGTGTCTGTACTTTGTTCTTTGTCTCCATAAAAATTCTTTAGAGTTAGGTGCATTTTTATTGTTTGATCATTTTTCCTATCTAATTATAGGTAGGCTCTCTTTTCTGGGGAGTTGGAATACCTTATTAAACATAAGTCCTTCCTTGATGCTATTCTAAACTTATTTTCTGGATTTTTACCTGTTTCAGTTCTTGGAGGATGAAGTGATAGTCTGAGGGCTGAAAGCTTTGAGAGCCCCCTCCTCCTGCTGATTCAATTGGTTCTTGATATCCTGATAGCTCAAACATTTTACCAACACTTAGTTGTAAGCTTTTGGTCTTATTTTGATCTTGATCAGGTCAGGAATTACTTAAAATTTATCTGTGGACTTAGTTGTACATTTTTGGTCTTACTGTATACTTGTTCTAATTGGCACACCCTTGATTGCCCCTGTCCTGGAGCTCTGCCCTAAGCTTTAGGTAAAAAGGTCCAGGATCCCTTTAGTACTAATAACTAACAGAAAAGGTGTATTATGTCCTCATCCCAAGTCCAGACTGGGATTCCTGGCTTCACTCTGGGCCTACACAGATCAGCCCATTTCAATCCAGATTACCCTAGACTAGGACTTTGGACTTCTTCACAGGTTTGAAATATCAAGGGTTGTGGATTGGCTTGGACCACTATTTGGCCAGGCAGGATCTCACTGTCTGAATATTGGATTGGTCTTGGCTTCCTTAACCTGTGACAGAAGATGTGGGTTGGGAGTGTGTGACTATCTCTTGACTTGCTCTTCACTCCCTTTGCTGACTTTGCTTCCCTCTCATCCCAGTGCCCTGGATGTTCTATGCCTACCTTTTGGATTTTTCTTTTCTTGAAAGTTGTTTCACTCTCATCTCCTTATTGGTTCTTTCACTCTTATATTTGTTTTGGGGATGATATTTTAATATCTGTTGGAGAGGATTCTCATGGTGTATCAGAGGTGGTCTGGTTTACCCCACCATTTTGGTTCTGCCCTGGAAGTCTCCACTTTATCTTTATTAATGTTTTCAACAATGCATCAGGATTGAGAAAAGATTAACCAAATCAAGAATATTTATTAAAAGTTCATGGGGCAGCTGGGTAGCTCAGTGGAGTGAGAGTCAGGCCTAGAGACAGGAGGTCCTAGGTTCAAACCCGGCCTCAGCCACTTCCCAGCTGTGTGACCCTGGCAAGTCACTTGACCCCCATTGCCCACCCTTACCAATCTTCCACCTATGAGACAATACACCGAAGTACAAGGGTTTTAAAAAAATTTATATAAAAAAAAGTTCATGATATGATAAGAAAGTAGATGATTGAAATTTTAGTTATAAAATGATACCCTCCAAGCTTATAGTTTAGAAATTGGATGTAAATATCCATAACACAAAATGACTAAATGGATTTTTCTTTAGAAAAAATAAGTATATACCTAAAAACATGAGCAAACATTATCTATAACAGGGATGTTAGCAGCTTTCTCTACAAGATTGGGAGTGGAAAAAAGATGCCCATTATCATCAATGTTATTTAATAATCCCATGCTTGTTATATTTGAAACAAGGCATAGAGTTTATGATAGAGAAAAATTTATTGAAGAAATAAAGTGAAGAGTGATGTGTATCAATTTGCATTTGAACTCTGTTTCTCCTATGGCATTGGATTTCATTTTTTGTCATGAATCCTTTAGAGCTGTTTTTGATATTTGCCTTTTTGATAATATTTGTCAATCACAGTTGACCATTATACATTATTTTTTTACCTTGTACAACATTCTTCTGGTTTTGCATTACTTCATATAGGTCTTTCCATGTTTTTTCCACATTTTTTTGTGATCATTTTGTTTGCCATTTCTTAGGAAACAATACTATTTAGTCATAATCACATACCATGACTTATTCATCCATTCCCTTGTTGATGGATGTCCCTTCAGTTTCTTGTTCTATGTCCCCCCCCCAAAAAAAAGGCTGCTATAAATATTTTTGTACTGGTAGGGTCTTTTCTCCTGTATTTAATCTCTTCAGGATAAAGACCTAGTGTGACATTGGTGGGTCAAAGGATATGCACAATTTGATGGCCTTTTGGGAACAGTTCCAGATTCCTCACCAGAATAGTTTTTTCAATTCATAACTCCTCTGTTTATTAGCATTTCCATTTTTCCACAACCCCTCCAAAATTTATCATGTTTTTATCATGTTAGCCAGTCTGGTGAGTGTGGGGGTAGTATCTCACAGTTATTTTAATTTGCATTTCTCTAGTCACTAGTGATTTGGAACATTTTTTTTTCTATGAGTAAAAGATAGTTTTAATTTCTTCATCTTAGAATTGCATGCTCATATCCTTAGACCATTTATCAGTTGGAGAATACTTTATATTATTATAAATTTGGCTTGCATTCTCCTCGAATTTGAGAAATGAAGCTTTCGTCAGAGACTTCCTTAATTTTTTTCTCAGTTTTGGTTTGCCTTTTAGTCTTCATTGTATTGATTCTGTTTGGGTCAAAGCTATCTATTTTACATCTATCATAATTATCTCTATTTTTAATTTTAACCTACATTCTTTCCTTATCCATAGGTCTGATAAACTACTTGGTGATTCTCTTATTTCTAATAAATAGTCTTTCTAAATCATGATCCATATTGACTTTATCTTGGTATATGGCATGAAGTTTTTGTCTATGTCTAATTTCTATCATACTATTTTCCAGTTTTCCTAAAAATTTTGTCAAATGGTCATCTTCCAAAAGCTTGGATATTTGGGTTTTTCAAATATTAGGTAACTATAGTTGTTTACCATAGTTTGTTGTCTAATATATTACATTTGTCCACCACTCTATTTCTTACTCAATGCCAGATTATTTTGATGATGGTTGCTTTTATATATAGTTGTAGCTCTGATAAAAATAAGCTAATTCCTTTCATATTTTTTCATTAAATTCCTTAATATTATGACATCTTTTTTATTCCATCTTAATTTTGTTATTTTTTCTAGCTTTATGAAATGGTTTTTGGACAGCTTCATGTGGCACTGAATAAGATATGTATATATATATATATATATATATATATATATATATACAGGCCTATAGGGGTGTTAGGGTATTTTCAACTGGAAATTTTAGTCACTAAAGAGATCATTTCACTTAGATGTCACATAGAACTCTGTATATACCATTTAAACCATATCTACCTTAGCTATTTAATTTATCTGCCTAAATGATTGTCCATTTCACATAGATTTTATGAGAAAATTTGTAAAATGTCCAGATAAAATTTATTTACATTGCATCTACAGCATTTATATCACAGTGGATAAGTGTAATACTTAAAGACAAGAAAACCACATTTAAAATTCTACCTTAGATCCTTGCCAAGCTGGTGTCACTGTGAGTTAGACACTTAACCACAATTTCTTCATCTATAAATGCTATAATTAGTATTACTATCCAATATAGGAATAAGAACTTGAGCTGCACTTCAGTATGTCAAGTAATTTTTATTTGTTTAGTTATTTTTTCAGTCATGTCTTACTCTTTGTGACCCCATTTGGCATCTTAACAGCAATCCCACCCAACATACTGGGAACTTCCTCTACATATGTTGTTATTGCATGAATAATAATGGAGTAGATAGGCTTTCCATTGGTTGTCTCTCACATTTGCTGTTTGAATAACTTGCTTCTTTTTTCTTCTCAATCACTCAAATATTTATTACAGCATACCTACTATGTACCGGGCATTGTGCTAAGCAATGAGGATATAAAGGATAAAATAATCCTTAATTACAATGAAGTTACAATCTAAAGTGAGAGGGTAATGAAAACTATACATACAATATATTCCATAATTCCAACTTCAATAAAGCTAGACTATGATATGGCCAGGTTGAATAACAGAAGATATAAAGCTTTCTCTAATGATTTCCTTTATAAAATTTCTACTGGCAATTTTTGTTGGTAATATATTTCAGTTCAGTAGTGCTAACTCCTCTTCTTTGCTCTTTGAGCATTGTGTAACCAAGCTATCTAAGAGAAGTGAATTTCTCCAGATTTACATGGAGTAAATGGTTGTTTTGTTCCAGTTCCTCTTCCAATCAGCAATGAGATCAGGTTCATGAGAAGCTGGTGTACTTCTAAGTTGGGCAAGTTAGAGATGTCTAGTTCCAACTTCCTATCTAAAACTCAAACAAGCAAACTAAAAACCAAAGTATTCGTATTGATGGATGAGCTCTATATATCATTCAGCCAAGTTCATATCA
>NC_058132.1:385685283-385699762 GCF_016433145.1 Gracilinanus agilis | reverse complement strand
ATATATATATATATATATATATATATATATATATATATATATATATATTAAGATAAAATAACTTAAAACTAAGAAAATGTGAAATCACTTAAACATTTGAGTTCTGGTGTATGATTTAAAAAGGACTTTCAATATTATGGTGAAAATTTGGTGAATTGGGACTTTTTAAGTAAAAGGTGAGTCACTGAGAGTCAAGAGGCTTTCATTTAAGCGAATGAAGATACAAAAATAGCAGTAGCAGAAGAAAAGGATTACTTAGGGCAGATGAATTGAAGTTAAGACAGGTGGGCTGAAAAGTTGTTCAGAGATGAACCAGAAGTAGTTAGATAATAGAAGATTTCAGTCTAATTATTCTTGATTAATCAGAAAATTGGCCAAAACCTAAGTGAAAATTATTTTCCTTCAACACCACCAAAGGTAGAAAAAGGTAAAGCTTTCTAAAGGGTTGGCATTATTGCCATTTCTGATTTGAGAAAGAAGACTTTGCAACCGTTTCGAAATACTGTGGAATTCTCTTAAAGAGTTAACTGGGGCTGTGTTGCTATGAGCTCCATTACGATTGACATCTGGAAGAGGGAATAACTGGCATGGCTGGACTATAATCCAGACTCAGTTGGATTGATAAACTTTGCAATTTTCAACTTAAAAAGAACTCCCCATTCACAGTTAGAACCAATATTTTCTTAACATTCTTTTATGGTTATTCATTAATTGAAAGAGCTTATAAAGACTATTCTTATTGATTAATTAAGACAATTTTTCCATGGTTACATGATTCATGTTCCTTCTCTCCCCTCCTGCACCCTCCTCTCATAGCCAACATGCAGTAACACTGGGTTTTACATGAGTTATTGATCAAGACCTATTTCCATATTATTAATATTTGCATTAGGGTGATCCCTTAGAGTCTATATCCCCAATCATATCCCCATTGACCCATGTGATCAAGCAGTTGTTTTTCTTCTGTGTTCCTGTTCTCACAGTTCTTCCTCTGATTGTGGATAGCGTTCTTTTCTATAGGTCCCTTAGAACTGTCCTGGATCATTGCATTGCTGCTGGTAGAGAAGTCCATTACATTCGATTTTACCACAGTGTATCTGTCTCTGTACAAGGTTCTCCTGGATCTGCTCCTTTCATTCTGCACCAATTCCTGGAGGTCATTCCAGTTCACATGGAATTCCTCCAGTTCTTTATTCCCTTGAGCGCAATAGTATTCCATCACCAACAGATACCACAATTTGTTCAGCCATCCCCCTATCAGAGGACATCCTGTCATTTACCAATTTTTTGCCACCACAAAGTGTGCAGCTATAAATATTTTTGTAAAAGTCTTTTTCCTCATTATCTCTTTGGGGTACAAACCTAGCAGTGGTATGGATGAATCAAAGGACAGGGAGTCTTTTAAAGCCTTTTGGGCATACTTCCAAATTGCCATCCAGAATGGTTGGACCAGTTCACAATTCCACCAGCAATGCATTAATGTCCCTATTTTGCCACTTCCCCTCCTACATTTATTACTTTCATAAAGACTATTTTGAAGTCAGGAGAGAAATAAATTTCCCTGGCTGAAGAATGATGACCAAAGAAGCTTGGTTTGTTTTTTTTTTTGGTGGTACAGACATTCCTAAAAGCACCAGTGCACAGATAATAATCTTCAATCCAAAGTTATAAGTTTTCCTTCCTCAGGTGCTTCCCTGCCAGGTTTCTACAAGTGTGTTCTTGATCTTCATAACAACTCATTGAACACATTTGTACAGTTTTATAATCTATGTTTCTTTGTTTATTGTGATCTTTATTATTTATTCATTTGCTAAAATTCATTACTATCTATAAGATTATTTCTTTTGCCTTATTACTAATTGTAAATAAAGGGTTAAGTTTAAGATCTAAAAGTGTTATGATGGTGAGTGATTGCTTTTATGAATATCTTACATTATATTGTGCATTACCTTGTGAGTGACTGGTTGCAAAGATAGAAAATGTAAGAAGTATAAGAAGAGATTAGTCAATAAACCAAAAACACAGAAGGAGAGGGACATCTTTAATTCCTAGGTGATACATACAGGATCCCATATAGTGTTGTTTCTGTTTTTAATATCCTCATGTTGTTCCTACATCACACATGTAGCAATTTCTGATATTACATTGTAGAAGCATTTTAACAAACCACTTGATTGTTCATATTTTAAAAGATAGTTCCCCTTCCATTTCTTTCTTTTTCCTTCTTTCTTTTCCTTTCCTTTCTTTTTTTTTAATAGGGAAGTGAAATGAGAGGGAAAATAAATGTTTTTAATTGTTATAAAACAAAACAAAACAAATTGTATATTGTTTAACTACATACTTTTTAGATCTCTTTAATTACATTATGCTAGATTCAATCATTCATTCCAATCTCTAGGGATCTTTTTGCATCTTGATTCTGTGTGTCATTTGGAAATTTGATTCAAGCTTTCAACAACAAACTTTGAATAGGAGAGAGTAGAGAAAAGATTAGAGACAATTCAATAAACATCTATTAAAAGACCACTGTGTGATAAGCATAGAGATTTAAGGTCTATTCATATGCATCAAGTGCTTCTATATTGCCCTTTGAATTATCTTCAATTTCAGTGCTTCAGAAATTGGAGTGTTCCATGACTCATAGACCCACAATATCATATTGCCAAAAGTATGTTGGTCTCCAAAAGATAGGCCTTTCAAGAAGAAGCTTGGAGTCATGAAAAAAAAAAACAAACAACTCTGCTTGTTCCCAAAATCTTTCTCCATCTGACTCTTAATAAATCTGTGAATTGATAGACAAGTTCTAAAAGCCATCCACTAAACCCATGAATATCTTAGTTTGGTCAACAGACATTCTAATTCCTCTTGATTTTTCCAGGGAGGAGAATTAAGTCAAAATGAAAAGATGTCATGAATGTAAGATTCAAATCTATTTATTATTTATTTACTATAAGAAAGAACAATATTTGACTAATTGATAAGAGTACAATCTTAACATTTCTCCTGGAATAATAGCACTTCAAACTTTCCAAAGCCCCTTAAAAATATGATCTCATTTGATCCTCTTAATAAAGATTGTATTATTATCTCCATTTTACAGATAAGAAAACTGAGACAGGCAGTTGTTAAATATCTTTCTTAAAGCCATATAACCTAGTCTGAGGCAGGATTTGATCTGTCAGAAGGAAAGTTAGATTAGCATAGGGAGATTTGAGTGATAGGACAGCTTGCTGACAGCCTGAGAATTCCGTGAGTCTGACACAGAGCAGGAAGACAGTTGAACTCTTGGGGAAAAGGGAGACCTGTTTTCTCCTGTGTGTGGAGCCTATTTCCAAGAGGACTACTTCAATTGAGACCTGGTTTGCTGGAGATTGGCCAAGCAGTGGTGAGACATTGCAGGGGTGGACACTAAATGTCAATAATCCTTGCTCCATTTCCAGTCTTGGATTTAACTGGCAGTTACCCTGGACATCTTTGAGGATCTGCTGAAGGCATCCACTGAAGACCTTTGGACAACGTGAGATCCCAGACTACAGCTTGACCTTGTTACTGTAGTTGGTAGATTAGTGTTAGTGTAGATATTTCCTCTCAAACTTTGGGAGAATCTGCTTAGTGGTTTCAAGATAGAAAACCTGCTCCCTTCTGCTACCTGTCCCCAATTTATTACTAAATCCTTTTATACAGACTTTCCTTGTTTCTCCTCCTTTCCCAGACAAGCGTGGCACCTAACTGACATCAGGGACCCACTGTGATAGATTCAGCTGGTTTTCCTGGTGGTTTACCATTTCCCTATTCCTCCCTTTAACCAAACCACCTAGGAGTTATTTATTTAACCAACAGATTTATTATTTTACCAACAGATAGTTATATTATCATAACAGATGTCAGGTCTTTCTTACTCCAGGTCCAAATGCTCTATCCACTGCACCATCCAGCTGCCTGCCACCTTTTCCAAAAAAAACAAGTCCTATACATATTTCAAAATTAAGCATCATTTCATGAAGGAATAAATATAGACATAATCTTATTTGATAACTCTAGTCATTAATAAGCAGTGATGAAGAAAATAGAAAGACATAATGTTCATCAAATATGGTCATCACATGGAGGCAGCTGGGTAGCTCAGTGGAGTGAGAGTCAGGCCTAGAGACAGGAGGTCCTAGGTTCAAACCCGGCCTCAGACACTTCCCAGCTGTGTGACCCTGGGCAGGCCACTTGACCCCCATTGCCCACCCTTACCACTCTTCCCCCATGAGACAATACACTGAAGTACAAGGGTTTAAAAAAAAATATGGTCATCACTATCATGAAGCAGATCCAGCAGAGTCCAAGTGCAATAGAGATTTGCTGCGGATGGTCTTAAGTGAATGGCATTGTGTTTTGTACTAAACTCTGAAACACTGTGGCATCTCCTAAATGAGATCTTTTACTCACTCAAAAATAACCTTGTCATGTGTAGAAATGATGTAAGCTTGTCAGTTGAAAGGAAGAGCTTATAAAAAAAAATACAGGAATACAGCACTGAAAACAAAAGAAAACAAAAAGTCTCAGATTTTCTAAGTACCAGTGAAATTACAGTGACCCACATTAAAAAAGTTTAAATCTCTTTTTTATTAGGAAGAATATGGTTACAGGAATGTTCCTGGGATGAGAAAGAGAAAGAAGTAAGATAATCTCTATCTTTTTCCTCTGAATTTAGTTCAAATTTAAAGGTAATTAAATACCTAAACTTTTTTTGACCATGAACACACACTCACTTCAAGACAATATGTGGATAAAAATAGCAGTTAATTTGATATAACTGACTTTGTCTTGCTTCTGACACTTCAAAACTAATGGTAATAATATGTCCTAATAATTGGCCAAAACTTCTCAAACCAAGAAGAGCCCTTTTGGAAGATGAAATATGCAGAGAAGGTTTAAAATCCCATCTTAAGGTAGATAAGGAAAGAATGCAAAATAGTTAAGTAAGAACACCAAGGGAGAAAGAAGAGGCAGCTTGTTCCAGGAATATCAAACCACAGCCACATTGGCCACCATCTCATCTCAGACTCTAATGGAGACAGTCCAGGAACCTCAACCCAAGAGCCATGAGAATAATAGGGCTTCCTGTCTAGTCTCTTCCCAACTATCTTCCTGGGAAACAATTCCATAGAAATGCAGCCTGGAATTACTGCTGCAGGTGCTATAGTCAAAGCTTCTGAAGATCTGGAAAAGAAATTTCATGCCACCAAAGTCCTTGACAGTGTTAAATGGCTCACCATCAGAAACTCATATAATTTTATCATTGGGAATGATAAAAAGAAGCATTATCATCTGAAACCTAAGGAACATAGGACTTTTCCATCTGACTTACAGTTGACAATTTCTATATGTATTGTCTTTCTCCCTAGAATGCTAGCTCCTTGAAAGCAAGAGATTTTAATCTCTATTTTTATTCTCAGTGTTTAGCATAGTCCTTTGCTAATAATAAATACCTAATAAATGTTTTCCTCCTTCATAATCAGTCCAAAAGACCTATAATTTCTTTAAATTCTCTTAAAAATAGTTGTCATTGGTGAAAAAGACTATTTCCTTAAAAAGAAGTGATAGAGTTTAAATATACATTGATGGATACCATTCTTCTCTTTATTTCTTCCATTAATTTTTCTCTAGTGTGAGTGATATGAGTCTTTTTTCACAACATGATGAACACATGTTCAATCTATATCATATTGCCTACTGTCTTGGGGAGGGGGAAGGGGTCCAAGGAGGGAGAGAACATAGATTACACAATATCATAAAATGATTATAAAAAGTTTTATCAAACACAAAAAAAAATTTAGATGTTATTTCATGTCATTAGAAAAACATTTTTACAGAACTTTCCCCAAATATTTTGATAGTGTAGAAAAGGGCAAGCTTTAGCCAGTCCATTTGTGACTAGGAAGTAAAAAGTAGCCATAGGTCTTGACTTCCCAAGAAAATATCACCATCTAGTGGCTACTACCCTCAATGAGAGACCTAAGGTCATAAAAGTCCTTACATAGTTGTCTGTCAAATATAATCCATTTGAGAGAGAAATATCCATATTAAATATGAGAAAGAAAGAGTGAGACAGAGAGACAGTCTCAGAGTCTTGCTTGGAGGGTTGAGATTAAGTGATTTGCTGCCTAGGGTTATGCATCCAGTAAATGTTGAAGGCAGTACTGGAACCCAGGTCCACCTGTATTTGAAGACAGGTCTTTATTATACTACACAAAACTGGTAAAATGACTTAAAAAATCCCTAATTATAGGGCATTCTAATGTCATGGATCTCAAACATAATTTTATATAGCAAGGATATTCTGACACTAAGCTGTGAATGTTCAGGGAACTTCACTAGTTATTATGAGCATGAAACACTGCAGCACTAATGCTGGGAAATGTTAGATACTGAACTGTGTGTAGGTATTGGAACTTGGCAACTGAATGTTTTAATGAGTCACTATTGTGTCATACTGAATTGGGAAATTGTTGCATTAAAGGTTAAATATAATAGATTATAATCTAATATCCCTATGCACTACAGTAGTTTCTAAAGTAACTTTAGCTATAATGCTGTACTTTAATTTCATGTTCGGTCTTCTTACTTAGTGTTTCTATGGGTAATCATACTTTGTTATAGATGGAAATGCTTATGTGTCCATAAATTCTAGTTAAGGAAAAAAATGTTACTTGATGAGGTACACAGTACAATTAACTGAATGTTTCAAGTTGATACTTAGTTCATCCTAGTACATCCATTTATAATGAATCTTTCTCTCAGGAGCACAAAACATGCTATTATGATATTTTGTTGATGCCATAGTACAGTGCAAAAGAGTGCTGACTAGAGTTAGAAGTCCTGCATTCAGATTTCACCTCCATTGCTTACTATCCTTTTGACTTTGGTCAAGTCACAACCTTTCTGAATCTCAGTTTCCTATATGTAAAATGAGAGGGTTGAAGCACATAGTCTCTGAGCTCCCTTTCTGTTCTAGAGCTATGATTCCAAGATTTTGAACCTGATTCTAGCAAAGTGGATTAGATCAAATAATAAGACTTGACCTACAATATCCATAGCTCTATTTCTGGAGTCAGGAAAACAAGATAAAATCCTGCCTCAAAAATGTGTTAGCTGTATGATTCTGGAGAAAGCATTTAAATGCCATCTGCCTCAGTTTCCTCTTCTGTAAAATGAAGATGATATTACTTAAAGGGAAAATATTTAATTAGCAGACTTTCACGTTTTCCTGATGAAAAGACTGCAGTGGAATAGAAAATTGTACTTTCAAATACACAACTTAAGAGAAGTATTAAAAGTAAATAGGAATGAGAAATCATAAGGATCTCAATAAAGTTGAAGTGGTCAAATTCCTACATTGAAAATTATACTTGCAACTCCTAAGAAAGATTTTTATTATAAGATCAGGTGGAAGGAGTATACATTGATAGAGGGCATGGGTATACACTGCCTATGATGGGATGATATCTAAGAAAATAAAATTAAATTGTGAAAAAGAGGAATGTAATGGGAGAAAGGAGGAGAAAGAGGTAGAATGGAGTAAATTATTTCACAGGAGTGAAAAAATTTCTACAGTGGAGGGAGGTTGGGTAAAATGGCAGACAACACTTGAACTTTACTTTCACTGGAATCTGATCAAAGAGGAAATAACATACAGATTCAGATGGGTATAGAAATTCATCATATTTAAAACAAAGAAGGAAGAGAAGGGGATAAGAGAAGTTGGCAAAGGCTGATAGAAATGAAGATCAAAAGTTCATTCTTTCTGATGCCAAGTCCAACTTATCTAATATTCCACCATTTTATATTAGCAATGAAAAGACTTTTCTCTAACCTTCCCTATGTCAGAAATCAACTTCTTTGATCAGTAAAGAGAACTGAAGGCCCATGAATGTGTTCTAAGCCATGATTACCCTTTTTACTCCCTCAAATCTTTACCTTCTGCCTTAAAATAGTTATTAAGCATTGGTTTCAAGGCAGAAGAACAGTAAGGGCTAGGTGACTTGCCCAGGGTCAAACAGCTCAGAAGTGTCTGAAGCTGGCTTTGAACCCAGGATATTCTATTTCCATGTTTGGCTCTCTGTCCACAGAGTCAACTGGGTGCCCTTATCACTACTCTTAAATACTTCAGTGTATATATAATTATAACTCATACCTACTTTCTCACTCTAGGTAAGTTTATTCATTTCAGAGGATGTACCCTATTCTTTAGAAGTCTTCCCCTAGATCAGTGATGTCAAACCTTTTAGAGATGGAGTGCAAGGCTCCATCCCCATCCCCAAAATGAGTTCCATGTCTGGCCCCCAACCAAATGCTACTCCCTTCCCTGTCCTCCCAACCTTGCCTCCTGACATTCCATCTTACCCCAGACAAGGGAGGGAGGAAGTGCTCCCATTGGGCTGTTGGATGGAGAAGCAGATAAAGTGAAAAAATGTTCTCAGCACAAGTAAAGAGGGGTAGGGGAGTGGCCCCAGTGTGCTCCCTTCCAACTCTGTCCCCGCCACTGGCCTTATCCCCTGTGCACTCCCATTGGACTTCTGGGAAGAGGGGTGGGTCATGTGAAAAAATGTCATTGGGCACAGTGGAGAGGGGAAGGGAATAGCTCCATATGAGTTCTGCCTTTCTGGTAATGAACTTTGGTGGGAAGGGGAAGGATGGCTCATATGCCCATGAAGAGTGCTCTGCATGCCATCTTTGGCACATGTGCCATAGGTTCACCATTACTGCTCTAGGTCTCTAAAGTTTTATATGCATAAATTATATCATGTGGGTTGTACTTCTGATAATCCAAATCTTGCTGTATGACCAATCCACATCTATTTCCAGCCCTACATTTCCTGGGTTATTTCTTTCATATCACTTTTGATCATTTTAGCACTGGGAAGGTTGCAATCAATTTATTCCCACTATGGAGTTGTTGTCCACTGATCTTTAGATCACTTGTAGATTTGATTCTTCAACTACTGTGATATTTGCAATGAAAAAAAAAACATTGGAAGAATCTATTTTTAAAATGGATGGTCAATTGAGGTCACTGAAAACATTCTTTATTTTCCTAAATTTAATCCAACTTACTGTCTTCTCATATCTGAACCCAGATGATTACACATCTGAATCAGTTCCCTGCTCAAAATAATCTGTCCTCATTCTCTACAAGTTTATGTTCTTAACCACTGAAGTCCTTTGTTTTCATGTTTCCACTTGGGAAGATGATCAAATGCTATTAAGGTGGTTTCTAGACCTTTTTGGTCATTATTGTAGTGGTTACTTGACATCAATTAAGCTATTATAAAAATGATCATAATCAGAGTCAATATTTTTTCCTTCATTCACTTTTTATCATCAATTGCCATTTTAATGTCAGGTTAAATCTCTTGTAATTGCAGGAAATACCTTCTTTCTGTCTTTCCTCTTTCTTATATTTTAGGTGTGGATTTTGGCCTTTGCTCTGAGTAGTTGATGAGTCTGATTGCACACATAGGTCTCATTCAGAAAGGACTCCCACATCAGTAATCAGCCATTTCCTGTTCCTTAAAATATAGTCAGTTTCATTTTTTGTGATATCTACATCTAGTGCCTTCTAAATGCTGCATTCTCTGGACCACTGGACCTCCAGACTATGGCCCTATGTCCTTTAGACAATTATTCAGTTTTGAAAATTTGATTTTATGTATATACATATATATGTGTGTATATATGAATATATATGCTTTTCTAAACTTTGCAACAAATATTGATTTGTATGTACATACACGTATATAGAGTTATTATATGCAAGAGTTTATACATATGTATACATGTATGTATGTTTAATATTCCTGTTGATTTATTTGCTTGTTCCCAGCATGAATACTATAAGAGGAGATGACTAAATATTTCTTTGAAATTATGTTTTAGGTTGTTTTTGTGTACATAATAAAAACCAATTCCACCAGCTACTTTAAAAACTTCTCTGAAAATATTTGAAAAATCCTTCTTTTTTTTTTAAACCGCACTTATATCTTTTTCTTTCTTGCTGCTTACACAACAACCATCATAGTTCATTGCCACATCATCTCTTGTCTGGAACTCTGGAATAACTTCTCAATTAACTTCTCTACTGCAAGTCCCTTCCCTCTCCAAATTCTTCTGAAAGCAGTTGCCAATGTAATTCCTAGACTGTAGACCCAACCATGAGACTCTCTGGCTCAATAAAATCTAACAGTAACTCTAGGACAAAGTACAGCCTCCTCTGTTTGGCACCTAAAGCCCATCACAGCCTGACTCCAATCTACTTTTCTAGTCTTATTATAGATGACTCTATTTCAAATACTTTTTGAATCAGCTAAATTGACCTTCTTATTGTTCCTCATGCATATCCTCCATCTCCAGCATCTGTGACTCTCTCTTACTTCTATTACCAACAATCTGTTCTTTCTTTCAAAGCTTAACAATAAAGTTCCTCCTATATGAGTCCTTTGATCCTTCAATGACTTGTGGCAGTTCTCCAAAGTAACTTGGAGTTTATTTTGTAAATAATAATATGTGTATAGATTTTCTTTTATTATATAATATAAGCATTTGAGAGTGAAACTGCTTCATTTTTGTTCTCATAAATAAAACCTAGTGCTTCATAGGTGCTGTTGTTATTCAGTTAATTTTTTTAGTCGTGTTCAATTCCTGACCCTTTTTTGGATTTTGGCAAAGATATTGGAATAGTTTGCCATTTCTTTTTCCAGCTCATTCTATAGTTGATGAAACTAAGGCAAACAGTGTTAATCACTTGCCTAGGGTTAGACATCTAGTAAATGTTTGAGACCACATTTGAACTAACAAAGATGGGTCTTTCTGATTCCAAACCTGACACCGTCCAATATGCCACCTACCCGTTCTTATATATGTCTAATATTTTTTGGTTCCTTATTTCATTTGATTTTAGATATTTGGACTTGTAATTCAGCATTGCCTTGCTTGGAGGATGATCATTTTGCATAAAGTCTAGATTTATGGCTATGTCAATCAATATATTTTATCTTCTTTAGGATGCAAAGTGTTTGGAATAAGTTAGGAATATTGCCAAGCAAGTGACAACATTATAGAAATTTTTATTTATTTCATGAGCTAGAGTAAAGGAATTTTCCAATGGAATTTTTTGTCTTTGAGGTTAAATCAGAAAGAAAGAAACTTTATTAGTATTATTGCATCATAGGCTTAGAAATAGAAATGAACTTTGAGACCATTTACTAAAATGTTTCATTTAATAAGTGTGGAAATAGAATTGGAGAGTTTGAAATGGATTACCCAGGTCATACAGGTGATTAGTAACAGAACTAAAATTTAAAACTGCTTTCTGTGTTTCTAAATCCAATGCTTTTTACTACATTACACTTCCTTCTCATGAATGGGTTGATAAATTTTTAAAGGAGGATTTTTTGTGAAGTGTCCCCTTGTCTTGTTCTCATGGTAATAAACATTTTTTGTCCATGATACACAATAATGATAATAATTTACATTAGTATAGAACCTTATAAATATCATTCCATTTGATCCTCACAACCACTCTTGGAGGTAGATGCTATTAATATTGGCATTTTGCAGATGAGGAAACTGAGGCTGAAAGAGTTTAAGTAACTTGCCAAGGGACACACATTAGGAAATTCATAAAATTATATTTGAATTCATGTTTTCTTGACTCCAGGGCTAGTGCTGTAGCCACTGTGCCACCTAGCTGCATTATGTCAATCAAGATATACATAGAATGTTTATCAGAATTATAGCTGGCATCATTCTTTACAGAAGAGCAAATATATGAGATGACAAAATCATGTTTAAAAAATTCTGGAAAGGTAGAAAGAAAGGGCTGTTTAGTAGATTTGAATTTGAATAAGGATCAATTGAAAAATTTATTCAATGTGTTAAAAAACATCAAGTGAAAAGATAGGTTTTCTTTCTAGGCCTGTACGATAAATCCTGAAAAAGTTGGGGAGTTTTAAGTATAATGTGATAGTCTCAAAAGATATTGTTAAAAGAGGTTGGATTGAGATAGGCATAAATTTCAGAACAAGGAGACAGTAACTTTTTTTTATAATCTGCTCTGATTAGACCAAGTCTCAAGTTCTATGTTCATTTCTTTGTACCACATTTTAAGAAGAATATAGGCAAGATGGAAGATGTTTATAGGAACACAATAGTAAGAGGACTAAAATAATGTCACAAGAGGATAGGCTAAGCTAACTGGGAATAAGTAAGCTGAAGAGGAGTTGATTGGAAATGGAAGTGATTCAAGTTCTAAAGAATTATTATGTTAAACAATGATTAGCAGCTTCCTGGTTAAGATATACTCAGAGGAAAAAGCAGCTGCTTAACCTCTCCTAACCCACACGTATAGGACTCATCAAGGGGACATAAAAACAAATCCAGACAAATGAAGGGATCCCACAATAGGGCACAGCATTGAAGGTACGTGGAATTGGGGCATTTCATTACTATAAAGGGGTGAAAGAGCTCACTAAAAAGTGAGCTGAGCATTTTTTCTGGGTTAAGATGACGGCAGAGTAAGAAGCACCTCTTAACCTCTCCTGACCGAAACACACAAAACTCCTCAAGGGGACATAAAAACAAGTCCAGACGAACGGAGGAACCCCACAACAGGGCACAGCGTGGAAGGTACGTGGAATCGAGGCATTTCCATGCTATAAAGGGCTCTCACTAAATCGCGGGCTGAGCAACCGCCCCACCCCCATCCCCTCCACACACAACACCTGTAGCTCCAAAGCCAGCTAAAAAGAAATAGAGCAAGTTTGGGGCACCCATCGAGTCATTGGCAGCTCCGGGACCTGTTCCTGAGAGCAGCAAGACTTAGGACCCCATTAAGCCAAAAAAGGCACGCGGAATCTGAGCGCGCGGGAGCAGGACGCAGGGCGCACAGCGCAGGCTGAGCAGAGCGCAGGCACTGCGGAGGCGTGGGTGGAGGCAGACACAGCCAGGAACTAAAGTCTAAGTGGGGAACCAGTGCAGACGGGTATACGACTGTGGAAGTACCTCCCTGAGACTTGTAAAGGAACCTCCTGCAGAGGATCAAGCAAGAGGGCCCACCAGGGGGCTTGACCTTGGAAAAAACTAGAACTCAGACCTCAGGAGCCAATAGATCTCTGACAGACACTGAGCACGAGGATAAACCTGAGAAGCTGCTGGGCTAATGATGGCTAATCAGTCACAGGAAGTTCAGAAGAAAAAGAATAATAACAAAAAAAAGAAGTCTTTAACACTCAACAGCTTTTACACAGAGAAAATCCAGACAACCGAGCAAACAGAGGAGGAGAACAAACAACCATCCAGACCCTCCCCAAATAAGGAAAACTCCTCACAAGCTATGGAAGAGTTCAAAACTGAGATTTTGAGGAAAATGGAAGAGATCTGGCAAGAAAATAAGAGTTTAAAAGGTAGAATCTTGCAACTGGAAAGCGAGGCTCAGAAACCAAATGAACTGATAAGCAAATTGAACACAAGAAATGACCAGATTGAAAAGGAATACCAGAAGATTATGGCCGAAAACAAGAAGATTATGGCCGAAAACCAAAAGATTATGGCCGATTACCAGAAGATTATGGCCGAAAACCAAAAGATTATAGCCGAAAATCAATCCCTAAAGGCTAGAATTGAGCAAGTAGAAACTAATGATCTCTCAAGACAACAAGAACAAATAAAACAAAGCCAAAAGACTGAAAAAATAGAAGGAAACATGAAATATCTCAATGAGAGAGTGACAGACCAAGAAAACCGGTCTAGAAGAGACAATTTGAGAATAATTGGTCTTCCAGAAAAACCAGAAATTAATAGAAACCTGGACTCTATACTAACAGAAATAATTCAGCAAAATTTCCCTGAAGTCCTACAACAAGAGGGCAATATAGACATTGAAAGGATTCATAGAACACCTGCGGCATTCGATCAAGAAAGGAAAACACCAAGAAATATCATTGCAAAATTCAAGAGTTTCCAAGCAAAAGAAAAAATCTTACAAGAAGCCGGAAAGAAACAATTCAAATATCAAGGAGCAACAATCAGGATCACACAGGATCTGGCAGCCTCAACACTAAAAGACTGCAAGGCGTGGAATACAATACTCAGAAAGGCAAGAGAGATGGGCCTGCAACCACGGATCAACTACCCATCAAAATTGACTATATATTTCCAAGGGAAAGTATGGGCATTCAACAAAATTGAAGAATTCCAGGTATTTGCACAGAAAAGACCGGGGCTAAATGGAAAGTTTGATATCCAACCACAAAAATAGAGAGAAACATGAAAAGGTAAATAAGATACAGAGGGGAAAGAAAGAAAACTTATAATTTTTAAATTTGCCTTTTTAAGGGCCTCAGTGAGATCTAATTATCTGTATTCCTTTGTAGAGAAATGTTATGTTTAATTCTCTGTAGTGAACTCTATTCACTATTATGATATTCACTATTAT
>NC_058132.1:385651591-385675283 GCF_016433145.1 Gracilinanus agilis | reverse complement strand
AAAAAACAAAAATAGGGGAACAACAAGGGAGGGGGCAGAAAGGGAAGTCAATCAAGAGAGGGGATAAGGGACACCAGCTCAAAGCAAACCACTGGTGTAAAAGAAAATAGTGTAATAAGAAGGAATGGGTCTAGGGGAGGATACAAAAATGTCAGTGAATACACAACTAACAATTGTAACTCTGAATGTGAACGGGATGAACTCACTCATAAAACAGAAGCAAATAGCAGAGTGGATCAGAAATCAAAATCCTACCATAGGTTGTCTACAAGAAACACATATGAGGCGGGTAGACACACACAAGTTCAAGGTTAAGGGTATGAGCAAAATCTTTTGGGCATCAAATGAGAAAAAGAAGGCAGGAGTGGCTATCATGATCTCTGACAAAGCCAAAGTAAAAATAGATATGATTAAAAAAGACAGGGAAGGTCATTACATCCTGATTAAAGGCAGTATAAAGAATGAGGAAATAACACTGCTCAATATATATGCACCAAGTGTTATAGCATCCAAATTCATAAAGGAGAAATTGGCAGAGCTCAAGAAGGAAATAGATAGTAAAACCATACTAGTGGGAGATCTAAATATTCCTCTTTCAGATCTAGATAAATCAAACCAAAAAATAAATAAGAAAGAGGTAAGAGAGATGAATGAAGTCCTAGACAAATTAGATTTAATTGATATGTGGAGAAAAATAAATAGGGACAAAAAGGAATACACTTTCTTTTCAGCTGCACATGGTACATTTACAAAGATTGACCATGTAATAGGGCATAGAATCATGGCAAACAAATGCAAAAGAGCAGATGTAATAAATGTAACCTTCTCAGATCATAATGCGATAAAAATAATAATCACTAAGGGCACCTGGACAGGCAAGTCAAAAACCAATTGGAAATTAAACAATATGATTCTCCAAAACCAAATTGTCAAAGAAGAAATCATAGAAACAATAAACAATTTCATTGAAGAGAATGACAATGATGAGACATCCTACCAAACTCTGTGGGATGCAGCCAAGGCAGTACTCAGGGGGAAATTTATATCCTTGAGTGCATATATTAACAAATTAAGGAGGGCAGAGATTAATGAATTGGGCATGCAACTCAAAAAATTAGAAAGCGAACAAATAAAAACCGCCCAGATGAAAACTAAATTAGAAATACTAAAAATTAAGGGAGAAATTAAAATCACCCCAGACAATATAAAATACTTACGAATCTATCTACCAAAACAAACACAGGAATTATATGAACACAACTATAAAACACTTTCCAAACAATTAAAACTAGATCTAAACAATTGGAAAAAAATTGATTGCTCAAGGGTAGGATGAGCTAACATAATAAAAATGACCATTCTACCCAAATTAATTACCTATGTAGTGCCATACCTATTAAACTGCCAAAAAACTTTTTTACTGAATTTTAAAAAACTATAACAATGTTCATTTGGAATAACAAAAGATCAAGAATATCAAGGGAAATAATAAAAAAAATATGAAGGAAGGTGGCTTAGCAGTACCAGATTTTAAACTATACTATTAAGTAGCAGTCATCAAAACAATATGATATTGGCTAAGAGACAGAAGGGAAGATAAGTGGAAAAGATTTGGGGTAAGTCAACAAAACAGTGTATGGTAAACCCAAAGAGCCCAAATTTTGGGACAAAAATACACCATTTGACAAAAACTGTTGGGAAAATTGGAAAATAATATGGGAGAGATTATGTTTAGATCAACATCTCACACCATATATCAAGATAAATTCAGAATGGGTGAATAACTTGAATATAATGAAGGAAACCACAAGAAAATTAGCTCTACATAGAATAGTATACCTGTCAGATCTATGGAAAAGGGAAGATTTTAAAACCAAGCAAGAGTTAGAAAAAATTACAAAATATAAAATAAATAATTTTGATTATATTAAATTAAAAAGGTTTTGTACAAACAAAAACAATGGAACCAAAATCAGAAGTGAACAAACTGGGAAGAAATCTTGATAAGAAAAAACTCTGACAGATGTCTAATTACTCAAATATACAAGGAGCTAAATCAATTGTTTAAAAAATCAAGCCATTCCTCAAATGATAAATGGGCAAGGGACATGAATAGGCAATTTTCAGATAAAGAAATCAAGAGTATCAATAAATAAGCACATGAGAAAGTGTTCTAAATCTCTAATAATTAGAGGAATATAAATCAAAACAACTCTGAGGTATCACCTCAAACCTAGCAGATTGGCTAAAATGATAGAAGGGGAAAATAATTAATGCTGGAGGGGTTGCGGCAAAATTGGGACTTTAATGCATTGCTGGTGGAGTTGTGAACTGATCCAACCATTCTGGATGGCAGTTTGGAACTATGCCCAAAGAGCTCTAAAGTACTGCCTGTCCTTCCATCCAGCTATAGCATTATTGCTGGGTTTGTACCCCAATGAGATCATAGATAAACAGACTTGTACAAAAATATTTATAGCCACGCCATTTGTGGAGGCAAAAACCTGGAAAACGAGGGTATGCACTTCAACTGGGGAATGGCTGAACAAATTGTGGTATATGCTGGTGATGGAATACTATTGTGCTCAAAGGAATAATAAACTGGAGGAATTCCATGTGAACTGGAAAGACCTCCAGGAATTGATGTGTAGTGAAAGGACCAGAGCCAGAAGAACATTGTACACAGAGACTGATACACTGTGGTGAAATCGAATGTAATGGACTTCTGTACTAGCTGCAATGCAATAACCCAGTACGATTCTGAGGGATTTATGGAAAAGAACGCTATCCACATTCAGAGGAAGAACTGCAAGAGTGGAAACATAGAAGAAAAACAACCATTTAAACACATGGGTTTATGCAGACATGGTGGGGGATGTAGACCCGAAACAACCACACCAATGCAACTATCAATAATATGTAAATAAGTCTTGATTTATCACACATGTTAAAACCAGTGGAAATGTGCATTGGATATGGGGGTGGTGGTGAAGGGGAAAGTAAAATCAAGAATCATGTAACCATGAAAAATTTCTCTAAAAAAATAAAATATTTAAATTTTAAAAAATGGTTAGTGTTTTCTGAGGATACAGCTCTGACCAATGGGTGGAAGTTCAGAAGCAGATTTAATTTTGGGACACAAATACAACAAATGAAAAAATGCATTGCCTCAAGAGTGGTGAGTTTCCTTAATTGTAGTCTACAGCAAAAGTTGAGTGACTTCTTAGAGGAGATTATGTTGAGTGCATTCTTTTTGAGGCATTCTTGGGAATAGATGCCATTTGTCCTGGGCATGACTTGTAGTGGTGGCCTTGAGATTTAAAATTTTATAGTAATAGCTTGTCTTATAAGATATAAGTAAAAATAGCTAATCACTTTTACATATACTATTAAAGACATGTGCCTATATATGTATATGTACATTGCTTAAATGTGAATATATGTACATATATGAATGTGTGAGCACTTAAAGGCTGGGTAAGTGCTTTATAGCTACCATTTCATTTAACCATCAGAACAGCAGTGGTCAACTTAGTTCAGCATTTTATTTTGAATAGAAATGTATAAGTATTTTTTTGTGAAAGCATGTTGTTGACTTTTATAGTATCATGTTTAAAAGGATAGAATATATTGTACTCCAAATATCATGAATGTTCTTAGTGTCTCAAGTTATCTACGTAAATGAGTGTAATAATGAAAATCGTCTTTTTCTTTAACCTATCAAGTGATGAGAATTGCATTAGTATCTAACTGAGTAGATATTGATGGAAGAATACTTTTTTTTGGTCCCTTGGCCTTCTTAAATTATGCACATATTAGGTATTCCATATGCTGTATATAATGTTAGTCTAACTAATAAATCAATAGAAATGAAGCTTTTACTACAACAAGGCAGGACAAGGATTAACATGTTGGCTCTGTAATGATCCTCTTCAAGCTGTTCAGTGCCAAAAATGCCATTCTGTTCACTATTTCCCAAAGATTTTTCCACGGCAATATCCCAAGTGCTAAAAGCAAATAGTTTTTGAGGGGGAAAAAGTTTGTCTTAAATATTCACTATAAAACTTAATTTACAACATTATGAAATAGTCAGATTAGCCATCAAAGACATAACTTTTTTTCCTCCACCATCATTGTGTTTAGTTCCACAAATCAGCTCAATAAAGTTGACCTCTTAATACTCAAACTCTTCTAACCCATTATCATGATAAATGAAACTTCAAAGTATTTTCTCTAAGATTATGTCAGTTAATGGAATCCTTTCTAAGTCGCTGATAGACAACATCTATGCTATCTTTGCAGCCAGGAGAAAATTATCTATTGTAGTTATTTTTTTCTTCTAAATAATGGACTCCCACTTTGGAAATATAGTATAGTAACTCTTTGTTAGCATTTAATTGTGATATTCTTAAGGAACAATGAAAATTATGAAGATACAAGCTAACATATTTGTTTCAAATGCTAAAAATATCCATAATTAATTTGATATTTGTATGAAGAGATGTGAATATTTCTTTTTTGACAAGTTCTATTTCTGGAAAGAAAGTGTCAAAATAAGCATGTGCTTCATAAATATTAGATCTATATTGCTGGTTTATTATAGCACCCAACAAAATGTAGCAGAGCCCATTTTAAAATTATATGTGCTAATTAAGGAGCAATGGCTATATAAATAATAAAAAAGTCCAGATAATTAAATACAATTTATATATTGATTTTAGACTACATTAGGCTGAAATAGATCTCTGTTGTTGGTTAATAGACTTACTATTCTAATCCTGCTTTGCATATTACACTTAATTTAGCACTTCTTGAACCTATATCAATGGAAAGAAGAGCTAAATTATAAGTACTTTTGGTAGAAGGAAGAATTATCCATATTATCCAAATGAATTATCCATATAAGGATAATTGATTTTGTCATGCATATAAATCTGTGCTGCATAATTTTGGTGATATACATTGTTTCTTGATTTTAAACGTATGAGGAAAAATATTCTAAAAGGAACTGGTAACATTAATCTTATTCTATTTCTTTTCATGGATCAGTGGTACCACACTAGAAGCACAGGTCATGTTGAACCCAGTCAGTCAACAAATCTTCATTCAGCCCCTACTGTCTGAAGTAGTACTATGATCCTAGCTTCCTCCCAGATTTGTGAATCTCTTCTCACTTCAGGGACTCCATATAGTCTTTTTAATAGTGAGGTCACTTCACAAGTCCTGACTGATAAACAGTCATTAAATTGGACTATACTCCATTTTTCAGGACACTATAATAAATCAGTCAAAACATCTATGTTAAGCCATACCTTTTAGTTCCTCTCTGCTGAGTCCTTTTAGAATACTTCCATCAACATCTAGACTTCTCAGATAAATATGCTACATAGCTAGAGGAGCTATCCATCCAGCTTAAAAGTAATATGATATTTTCATACACTTTGTTTTGTCAGTGTCTGTGGCTTAATTAAACATATGGATTCAGAGAAATATAGATGTAGAGCTAGAAGGCATTTTAGAGGCCATCTAATCTACACCCTCCCTTCATTTCAAAGATTATGAAAAAAAGTAGGCAGATTAAGTGACTTGTCTAAAGCCACAAAAATAGGGAATGGAAATGAACCCATATCTTTTGACTTTATTATTATATACATATAATGTATAATATAATAATCTTAATAATATTGTGATGTTAGTGTCAGTATTTTACAGATGAGGAAACTGAGGCTGAAAGATGTTAAGTGACTAGCCCAGTATTGCAATGCTAGAAAACATATGATATGAGATTTGAACCCTAGTTTAGCTTACTCCAGGTCCAATAACCAAGTCTAGTCATTAACCTGCCTCAAAATGGTCCTTGAAGTTACTTCTAGATCTATGATTTATTCTATCATTTGTTAAATAATAATCTCTTTAAAATTTATAAATTTCAGTTAGTCATTAAGTAACATTTATAATCTTGCTCATATTTTTAAAAAGAGCTGATTCCTTTTCAAAGGTGTAAGGATATTGAGTGTCTTTTTTTCTTTTCATAAAAAAGAAATGTTCTCTACCGAGGACAAGGGAAATGGTTATTTTATCAAGCACAGCTATCACATACTTGCTCATGTCTTAGGACATAAAATAGGCCATGAAATTTTGTTTCCTTTTCTTCCAATCCAGTTATTCAGAATATTCCCTTGACCTCCTAAGCTTTGCAGTCAACTTTTGTGCATAGCAGACAGAAAAAAAATAACAATCATTTCATCCTCAATGTAACTTCCAAGAAGTTCAGAGTTAACCATTTTTTGATATTTATCTTCACTAAACTTTGGTGAATTAGTAAGAATATTTTTTACTTGTTTGTTTTGCTTCATTTTGTGGAGACATATGAAAGAAAAAAAAAACAGATACAGAAAGGATAACTGATGTGCCCAAGACAAGGAGTAAATTAGTGCCTGAGGCAAAAGTAGAACCAATATGTGATTCCCTGAGCTAAAAGTAGCATTCATTTCGAAGGTGTCTAAATGCTACAGATGTTTGATCATAGATCTTTAAAATAACTTAAAATTATAGAATGGTAGAATTTTAAATCTGGGGTAGATAATAGTGCTAATTGTGGTCCAGGGTCTATTCAGGGACTAGCTTCACAAGAAGATTTTTCCATTTCAGGAGGGTTTGAACCCCTAAATTGACAGTTTATTTTCGTCTCATTATGCCCGCATTGTAGATTAGTGCTCCAGGTGAGTTTCTATAAGAAATATTAGATATAAATTGAGTAGGTTGCCCCAAATGTGTAAGATTCTTGATATACAATATGGGTATCTAGTTGAGGCCAATTTATTTATTTATTTAAATCCATCCTGGAAAATAACATTTAGGGGTCCATGAACAAAAATAGAAACATGAAAGATTCAAATATTCTATTAGGCTCAGTTGATTTCCTCAGATGGCATATGTTGAACTGTTGACAAAATAATTCTTTTTTCATTTTATATCTGCACTGCCTGAGCCACTCATAACAATATTATGGAGGGTTGTTGAGAACCAGGTCTCCTGGGTAAGTTCAAAATTAAGGCAATTTCCCTTTGGAAGCTGCTTTCTCTCTCAAACTAAGGAAGTCTTGGATTTGGGAATTTTTTTTCCCTATTATTAAGCATAAGATAACATCTAAAGCTGGAAATGTGCATTCTCAAGATCAATAATTTCTCACCTGTGTTCAGAAAAGGAAATAAGAGAAAGGTAGAAGGTAGCCAGGATTCAGAAGTCCAGATCCTGTGCCTCTTTCTGGTTCGTGTGGGGAAATGTTGAACTGTTGGCCACTATTTTCTAGTTCCTGGATCGGGGCTATGCAGAGAAGAGGGAAAAATCTCCTCCAACTCTTTGATGCTCAGGGATCTAGAGACCAAAGAAGAGATAGAGTAGGAAAAGGAAAAAAATAGTTTAAAGGAACAAGTCTTCTAAATGATGGAAGAGGGCAGCTCTTCCAACAGGACAATCCTACTGAACTTCCCTCAACCGATCTTCAGAAGTTTCCTCAATCTTTAAAGTCCCTTCAGTAGAATGTGATTGTACAAGTTCATCTCTATAAGAAAGTCCTTCCACATATCTCATAATATAGGCATTCTGATACTGTGGCCAGAACTTTGAATTTGGAGTTAAGACAATATGAGTTCAAATTCTTTGTGGAATATTTATTAGCTGTGTGAATGAGCAAGTCATGGCTTTTCTAGGCCTGGTGCCATTATTTGTGAAATGCCATTAGACTCTTTGATCTCTATGGATCTTTTCCAGCTTGAAATTCTATGATGCTATTATGATATTTGAGAATAATCTGACCTGTACTGTCATCAAGTTGGTTGGAGGAAAATTATTAAATTGATTGGAGGCTCCTTCGATCAATCTCCATCACAACAGAAATTGATTAGTCTAAACTCTTCATTTTGGAAGTGAGAATTCAGAGTCCAGAGTGAAATGGCTTGTGAATGGTCATACTTATAGGGGAAGAAGGGGGAAAGGCAAGTTTAAATAGATGATTTCTGTTCTTTTCTCCATTCCCTTTAGAATGTCTATCATTTAGTATTGTCCATGCCCTAGAGTAGTCTATGAGTTTCTTGCAAATAGAAGGAAATCTGCATTCTGTTATTATCTAATATAGAACACAGTAACTCTGTATGATCTTGTGGGTTGGAGAGTTAAGTAAAAATTCTCCAGGGTTGTGGGCATTGTTTCCCAGATTCAGGACTTACTCTATTTAATTTTTAAAATTTATCTTTATAATTTGTTCTTTACCTATCACAGATTATGATCTTCATAAGTTCCTTAATATATTTTCTTTCTTTTTTCTTTTTTTTAAATATGGAATTATCTTTGCCTCTGTTATTTCTTTCTGCCTGGGAAGCTTCCCTTACCTCGGTCCCATTGCTACCTGCCTAATTTCTGCCCAACTTTCAGAATTTAGAACAGATCTTTTATTTTACATAGAAATGTACGTGATCCTCCATTTGAAAATCTATTCCTTTTCTTTGGTTATAAGAGAATTAGTTGTTTATCTTTCCTATAGAAATTAACCAGAGTTTAACATTTTTTCTCAACTTTTAGATTTGTTCTGGTGAGGATGGAAAGAACTCATGGTTCTTATCTTTTCTTTTTCTCCACTTTCTCTAGTTTGAAGAACTGTCTTGAGCTAGTCTGGCATCTAATAACTTGTTCCCAAAAACATCTGAAGTTTCTGTCAATAGACTTTCTCCTAACTGGTTATTTAATAATATTGAGATTTCACTTAAAGCATTTGATTTCTGATTGATAGCAGAATGAAAGCTGTAGAAATAATGATTGAATACAATTATCATAAAGTCTTTGCTGGACACTTTTATCATTTTAACTCCATTACACTTTTTTCCACTACTCAAAATTTTATATCCCATTCATTTATCCTTGAAACTTCAATGAATTTGATTTTGGGAATCACGTTAATTAGATACATATCTAAAACCTAATTGAGTATGAGAGGAAATCTAGAACTCTTTGAAAGTTATTCTTTTCATAACCTTTTTTCATCACATCTATTTCTCAAGACATTTCTTCTTTCTCCTCTAAGAAGGGAGCCGGTCCTTGAATGAAAATTTTAAGAAAAAAAAAGAAGGAAAAATCAGCTCCACAAAACTAACCAAAATATCAACTATTTCTGACAATATATGTAACACTCCATACCTATAACTCCCTGCCTTTAAATGAAGGGAAGGAGGTACTATTTCTCAGTTATTTTCTGGGATCATTTTTTACATTATAATTTTCCATTTCTTTTGGTTGTTTCCATTTTCATTGTTGCAGTTGTCATGCATATCTTTTTTTCCAGAGTTACCCATTTTTTCTACTCTTAGAAAACTCTAGAAATACACATTTTAAACCATCTATGACTATTAATCTATTTGCACCATAGTAACAAAGATTTTGCATGATCTTAATGGCATCAGTATTAAAATACATGTGATTGCATTGACTAATTTGTGTCCCAAATGAACTGTTAACTACATCTAAATATATAAAATTTTTGACTACAGATTGCAATCTAAGTTCTACAATTCAGCCATTCTAATTTGACATTTGTGTCAATGCTTCCCAGAGTGGGAATTTACTTTATATCATTTGTATTTGTCCTTTGCCGGTCACAGGTTGAGTCGGTGAATTTTTTTTCTTCTGCTTTAATCTCTCTCTTCCTTATTCTGACTTTGTTAGCTTGTCATTCTTCCTGCTAGAGTACAGAAAGCTCAGGTGCCAGCTCTTATGACAAGAACAGCACTACCTCATATGTATTCTAGTATCCTACTTCAAAGCAAACTTTCATTTCAACAGCCTCAGTAGAATAACACATTTGTCTTTTATTTGTCTCGCTTCTGAGTCAAGGAAGCTTTCTATACAAGCAGTTTTCCCCAAAAGTAAAAAAAAAAATTCAGCATTAAAAACAACCACCTACACAACACTCTAAACACGGCTTCCTGACTTAAAGTATAAAAGATTTGCAATAGAGAAAATCACATAGAATGTCTATTTCTGTGTAGATACAAGGAATTAGAGAAGAAACCCAAAATAAAGAAGTTGAAAGAAGTACTGCTACTGACTCAGTGCGTGACCTTTGGCAAATCACTTAACCTCTTCTCATTGCTTCTCAAATAAAATAGAAACTTTCTGGTCCTCATCTCTCAACCTCACTATCACTTTGCTCCTATCTATATTGCTTCTCTTTCTTTCTCTGTTCTTTTGCTCCCTTGCTGCCCCTGTCTGCTCTCACTAAACATATCTCCTCCTTTCTTTACTCCCTATTTTCCCTCAGTAGAGTGTTTTTTTTTTCATCCTGTCTTATTAGGTCCCTAGAAAAACTCCAGTTAAGTGACTCAGTTCTGGCTTTTAAGGACTACTTGCTCAATTCCTTTTCTATTACAAGTATAGTACTCTCCCAATCCCCAAGATTAGCTAATGCCTTTTTCTATGATTATCAATGATCCCCTTTTGGCAAACGTGTATTTAGACTTTTCTGATTATTACCACAAAAGGAAAAATAACAGGAAGAAGAAATGAAAAGAGTAAAAAAAGAAAAAAAAAACCTGTACTTCATCAAGAAGCCCATACTTTTAAGTCAAAAAATAAGATAATTTAATCAGCAACCCCTTCTATGGGCCACTGTCCCATCCTAATTTAGAACACAGAGACAAAGGAAATTAGTTATTTTTGTCCTGGAATAGAAAAAAAAAGTTTTCAGAATTGGCAAGAGATAGGTAAATGTGGTGTGGAGGAAAAACTTTGTAGAAGGAATTAGAAGTTGTATACTGACAACATGCACTTATCACTTGGAGGAAAAAAAGAATCATTGGCCATTGGTTTTAGATCCCATAGTATGTTCCTACATACACATATGAACACACATACACATGTGTACGTATATATTCATGTGTATATATGAACGCAGTAGATTTACATCAATCTTTAAAATTTTTAATGATACTTAGAAGTGGATATTGAATGCATAAGTACAGTAATATTTTGAAAGACATTTTTGAAAATTCAGATGTTATATATTCAAAAAATGTAGCAGTTCTATGATTCTATTAATTTGGTAATTCAATAAAGTAGATTATTAGAAGCAGCATAGTCTATCGGATAGGGAAACAATTAAGAAGTTGATACAACCTGAGTTCAAATCATAGCTTTCCTCTACACCAGCTATGTGATCCTGGACAAATTGGCCAATTTCTCAGTGTCATAAGAAACTCTAAGATTATGAATTGTAGAAAGGTTGCTGTCCTGTATTGGTGGTAGGAGTTTCTTTACTGAGAGTTCTCAATACCAATGAAATCACAAGTTTGAACCAAAAAAATATAATAATAATAGATGACAGCCCATGCATTCCTGATCATCCTGTCTTCTTTCAAGTTGGTATCCTTCCTTTCTTTTCTTTCCTTTTTTTTGGGGGGGGTGGGTTATTTAATTTTTTTTATTAAAATGTTTTTAAAAAACATTTTTTCCATGGTTACATGATTCGTTTTCTCTCCCGCCCTTTTCCCTCCCCCTTGCTGGAGCTGACAAATAATTCCACTGGGTTATCCATGTGTTATCATAGCCTTCCTTTCTTTCATACGACTTTAGAAGTTTACAAGTATTCTCTATCAAAGTTCCATTAATAGTGCACAAAATCATATTATCTTTTTCTACTACCACATCACACACTGCCACAGTTCTGTATGAGAATATTTATGTGTGTATGCAAATACATATATGTAAGTATCTATCTATCTATCTATCTATCTATCTATCTATCTATCTATCTATCTATCTATCTATACCTCCNTATCTATCTATCTATCTATCTATCTATCTATCTATCTATCTATCTATACCTCCTGTCACACTATGTATGAGAATGTATAAATATATACTCATTATATAAAATATGAAATAGTATGACAGTCACACACACACACACACACACACACACACACACACACGTGCGCGCGCTGATGGATGAGCTTTGCAGATGGTCCATCTGTATAGTTGGAATTTTGTACTCCAGGACTATGTTCCCCAGAATTCCTTTAGTATTTCCCAGAATTCCTTTCCTCTTTCACCCCCACCTTGCTTTTCTATAATTTAGATTATATATATTATATTTTATAATAAATTATAAGTAATAATTTTTATAATATAGTTTATAAATTGGCTGTAACCCCGAATTTTCTCTCTCTTCTCTCATGACTGCGACTGGGTTAGCTCCCTCTTTACTCTAGCTTTTTATTTTCCTTTACTTCAAGTTAGTATGAATAAATCTTATTAAATATAATACTTGGAGATATTTTATATCAATATTTAAGCTTACACATCAAACGACATATCTTTCTCTGGAGAGAAGTCATCCTTTGTCCACTTAATTTTTCTTGTGTGGATCTTTTCTGAGAGATCCCAGAAGTCATTTAGCATGTTCTACAATACGAGAACCTGCTTATAAGAAAGTCATGAGGGGGTCAAAATTGATAAAGAGGAAAACTGATAATTAGCCTCTCCGTTTTTGTTTCCATATCCCTATTAAAGCAAGCTCACTAATCAAGGGTCACCGGTGAAAAGATAGAGAAGACAATTAGTGTCAACTTCACTGACAGTCAACTTTAAATGTCCTAGTTCTTCCTGTTCTGATTTTCAGACAAGAAAAGTCAGATGTGCTGGACTGTTACAGTTCTACATCAGCACGATGGTGTTTATGACTACCAACTGACCCTGAGAAGAGTAGAAAATACACATCAGGCACCTTCGTGCTGGAAAGCACAATTTAACAGTGTGATGTGTCAGTTGAAAAAGCTAATACAATCTCGGACACTATTCTTTTTAAGAATAAGGGAGGTGATGGACCTGTTACACTTTGCCCTGGACAGATCACATCTTGGGTCCTGGGTTTGGGGGCACTCTGGTTAGGCCTTTTTTCCCAAAGGGTAGAAAAGGGAATGGATAGGCAAAAATAGCTATGAGACGGATAAATCCACAGAATGCTAAAGGAATTTTACCGTGAAGGAAATTTACCCAGCCCAGTATGCCTGAATATATAGCTTAGTCATGACTCTTTTATTCAAAGATGTCTAGCATCTGCTTACCCTCTATTCATGTATTTATAAAAGTCCTTCGCTCCTGTGGTTTATTCCTAAGAATAAGTCAGAGTGAGCCCCAATGTGCAAGAGCCAATGAGGTCAGTTGCCGGTCCTGGTGGAGCTGAATAGCTTCTGATGTCGTGACCCATCTGAATAGAGGACCCTGATAGCAATGTCACAGACTGGTTCAGATGCTTCCTGAAATCTTTGTTTTAATACTGATAGAGCCAAGCTGTGAGCTTCCTTCAATGCAAATGAATCATTACATTTTCAGTTCTGGATGCCATATTATAAGGAGATTGACAAGTTGAAATCCTCACTGAGCAGGTTATTGTAATGGTGAAAGAAAATGAATGTATTAATTCCTTGATGTTGCAATGGATAGAACAATGGATGTAGGTTATCCTGAAATCAATAAGTTTAAATTTGACTTCAGATACTGACCAGATGTGTGAATCTCTACAAGTCACTTAAGCACTATCTGTCTTGGTTTTCCCATCTATAAAATGGAAATAACACCTCCCAGGCTTATTGTGAGTATCAAATATAATATTTTTAAAGCATTTAGCAAACTCAAAGTATTATATAAATGGTAAGTATTATTTGTAGAAACTTTCTAGAACTGTTCAGCAGAATGTAAACTTCTTGAGGGCCAGGTATCTTTTTCATTTTTATTTTTATTTCTCAGTACCTACCAATACACAGTATTGACTCCAAGACGGAAGGTAAGGGTTTAAAAAAAGTAATAAAAAAAGTCTTGTTGAATTGAATTGGGAGACCAAAAGATAATTGTCTTTTATACAAGTATTTAAATGATAGGTAGAAAGGGCACTGGTCTTATTCTTGACTCTAGAGAGAAAAACTAGGACAACTGGGTGGGATTTATAGACAACAGTTCAATGAAACTTTACTTTTAATTTTTTTCTTAAAACTTACTAAGAATTAGGGGTACCCCCCAAATAGAACAGGTTGCCCTGGTAATATTAATCTAAGATTGCTGTTTTTAAGTCTTTAAGCAGAGTTTGGATGGCTGCTTATTAGGGATCATAGGGCTTAGAGTTATCAGGACTTTAGAGATCATCCAGCCCAACTCTTTATTTTACAAATGAAATAACTGGTACACTGGGAGATCTAAAGAAGTTCAATGATGTTCCCAAGATGACATTGAAAACAAGCTGTAACTGCTTGATTTATACCCCAAAGAGATCATAAGGAAAAAGACTTGTACAAAAATACTTATACCCACACTCTTTGTGGTGGCAAAAAATTGGAAAATGAGAGAATGTTCTTTGATTGGGGAATGGCTGAACAAATTGTGGTATCTGTTTGTGATGGAATACTACTGTGTTCAAAGGAATAATAAATTGGAGGAATTCCATGTGAGCTGGAATGACCTCCACGAATTGATGCAGAGTGAAAGGAGCAGATCCAGGAGAACATTGTACACAGAGACTGATACACTGTGGTAAAATCAAACATAATGGACTTCTCTACTAGCAGCAATGCAAGAATCCAGAGCAAGGCTGAGGGAATTATGAGAGAGAAAACTAGCCACATTCAGAGGAAGAACTGTGGGAGGAGAAAAACAGAAGAAAAACAACTGCTTGAACACATGGGTTGATGGGGATATTATTGGTGATGTAGACACTAAACGATAACTCTAGTCCAACTATCAATAATATGGAATTAGGTCTTGATCAATGATGCATGTAAAACCCAGTGGAATTGCATATCGGCTAAGGGAGGTTAGTGGGGTTTGGGGGAGAGGGAAATAATATGAAATATGTAACTATGGGAAAATATTCAAAATAAAAACTTAAAAAAAAGAAAACAAGCTGTAATCAGGGTTCAAATTCAGGTTATCTGCCTCCAAATTTAGTGATCTTTTCAGTACCACCATACATTGCCTCATATTTAGGAGAAGATTCAAGTACTACATAGAGGTTGAATTAGGTGCACCATGAGACTTTCTAATCCAAATACACAGGATTGACTAATGAACAATGATTTCTGCATTGTCTTCAGAGAAACTGGTACACAAAATGCTCTGAAGCATCTTTATTTAATGGGAATATTGGGGGGGAGTGACTTCCCATTAAAGAAAATGGTGACTGAATATGATGTTTAAGTTTGCAAATTTCCAGAATTTTCCAGCACAAACATTTTATTCTCATTTTATCTCAATTAATACCATTTTGAATAGCAGTTTTTACTGCCCTTGTTCTGCTCTTTCAAATGAAATATGTCCATTTTCCTATATGATTGGACTTGGGTCTAGTTCTCCCTCTTTCTATTTTTTTCCCCTTTTTTGTTCACAGAAGCTAAAGCTATTTTTAGGTAACTGTACACTTTTTTTCCCCTAGGTTCTACCATATCAGCTCTTATAAGAGTTTAAAATGTTTGAAAGAGAAGAGGAAAAAAAAGAATTGTTTTGATGTTCTTAGGGGATTTTCAGTGAAAATGTTAGCAATGATGACCTTTTGTACCATGTGTTACCAACACATATGGGCTCTTTACTAGCAACTTTATTTTGGTGGAGGTCTGACAAAAATGTTATCCACAATAAACTACATGCAAGTTAATACTGGAAGATACATCACTTGCCCTTCAGGTCATGAGTATCTTCCCAAATCCCACAAATGAGCTGAATAGTTTTTAAAAATAGTATTACAGAGAGTTGGTGCTGAAAGGAATTTCACAGGTCATCTAAAACCACCTCTTTATTTTACCAATGAGTAAATTAAGGCCCAGAGGGAAACTGACTTGCCTAAGGTCACACAGTGAATGTGCGGCAGAACTGCCAGGGATCTTTGACTCCAACTCCTGGGAGCTTTTCCATATATAATGTAGACAGCTGCTTCTCTAAACCTACTCACCTTATTGATGTAATGAATCTGAAAGTACTGAGAATATTTAACCTGAAATTTAGTATCAGAGATACTGTTTCTTTCCGTTTTTATTAAAAGTCTCCATAAAAGTCTTATTTGGATGCCTCACTGTGGTATGGAGATGATCTTGGATTCTTTAAGGCTGTGCCTATTGAGGGGAATAAGAGGAAGAGAATATACATTCATTAAACATCGTTTTACTTCAACACAAGTTCTGACAGATTATAGCATGCTTTAACATTTGAGGATAGACCTAGCTAAGTAAAAAGGGTTTCATTTCTAATAGGCTGGTCTGGAAGTGACAAAATCTGCCCTTGTCATGACAGCACATGAAACAGAGGAAAGAAAAATGCAAAATGCTCCGAAGTTCATTGTGGGTTTTTTTTGCTTACTATGTGTGGTTCCAGAAAAAGCATAAACAAGATGCTATGAATCATTGTTTTTAGCCCATCTAGAAAAAAAAGTAATGATTAGTACTCTAAATATTTAATCCTTGTCTAGTGAACAAATTGGCATAATTCAATAGGAACTGAATCTTATTAATATTGACAGTCTTGCTATAAATAAAACTAGGAGTTATATGGAAGCTGTGGCCAAATATATGGAAAGACAGGTCTCAAGTTCTCCACAGCCCTACACGTAAAGGATTTTGAAGAGCTATACTTACTATATACATCAAACTAACAAGAAACATCTCATGGAATCCATTTTTATTTTGCATTGTAATTTGTGTGACTAATATAAGAATAAGAATAAATAAATACCACAAAGACAACTGTATTATATTTATCACTGCTTATTGCAAAGGATGAGGAAAGTGATACATTCTACAAAGAACTCAATTAACCCATCAAAATCAACTCTGCATATATTTACTCCATTAATATTTACTTCAAAGTAAAGGTTGCCATTAGGGAAGTTAGTAAAATATATTGGTTATATAAAAATATAGCAAGAAAACACTGGCCTTCAGCTTTTAGACTAAACTGAAGCCAAACATCTATTTATGATGAAAACTTTTCTCAAGGATAGAATTAGGAGATATAATTCACGAAGAGAATACCTAAATGATCATCCTGATTATGGAGTTCCTTTCCACTAATAGACATTGTAACCCCTCCACGTCTGCCCATCACATGTGACTTTTGTCCATGAAGAATTGTAAGTTCACCATGAGAGGTTATACCCAAAACTATTTGCCTTCTCTGGGGAATTATGAGGGTTCCAGGTAAATATCTGTCCTAAGAATTATCTTCTTTCATCAGAAAGACAAGTTTAAATATTAATTTAGCCATTTAGCAGCTATGTGACCACTGGCCAGTCACTTAACCTCTCATAGTCTCAGTTTCCTTATCTATAAAATAGAAATAATAATAGCACCTATTTACAAGATGGTTATGAGGATCAAATGAGATAATAAATGTAAAGCACTTTGAAAACTTTAAAAGTGCCATGTAATTCTAGCTGTTATTATTATTTCCTCATAGGTTATATGTTGCATGCTACACCAATCTTTGATGTGCCTGTTCTCCATTTCTTTCAAGATTACTTTATTATATGTTTCTCTGCCATTTGTTAGCATCTGGAATTGAAAAAGTGTTTCCATAGGAAGCTTGGAACCATTACAAAAGATGTTCATTTTCTCATATGCAATTCTTACTCCTGTTTAAATTTGGACCCAATTCCTCAGTCATCTGCATGTCTGTTCTATGTATTCTTACTGGTGGACAAATCATCCCACTGGATAATACCACAATTTGTGCTGTTGATATTCTACTTTCATTTTGTCTTTCCTTCATGGATGGCCCTTTCATAATCTTTTTGGATCATTATACTTTCCTTCCAGGAGGCTCTGCAATATTCCAGAGCTTAATGGAACTAGGACAACATTACCTACGAACAAGAACATCTAGAGGATCACACTATCCATAGAGAAATCTCATTCAGCTTTGATTTGGAATAGGATCTCCTCCAGCACAGTGATAAAAACCTTTGCCAGGCATATTTCTCCCTGTTTTATGCCCCTCCTTATGCTACCTCACAGGTTAGTTGAATGCCATTGACTATTGCAATGTTTTTCAGGGATTCTTGAATGTATCTTGTTTGAAAAGAACTTCTTAGGGAGTATTTTGCTTTACCCAATCACATACTGATGTATTATCAGCAAACAACAAGCATAACAGGATCTCAAATTCTTTCCATTTTTTTTGGTCAATTATAGACTGATTGAGATGTAATACACTGTTTAATATCACTTGTGAATGACTAATTGTTTCCTAATAATACTCAGTGACCATGTCTTCAATTCATGCAGAGATGACGGGTATAAAGATTTTGTAAAGGTATGAGATTAGGCATTTAGGATGGCAGTTGCTGATTTATTTTTCCACTATCTTTTTTTTGGTGGAGGTTTCCTTTTTAATAAAGTTTGCATTTTTTCCTGCTTTTAATATTTTCACATGACTTACATATCAGTCTCTTACCACTTTCACAATTGTATCTCCCTGAGGATGGATCTACCTCATACATACTTATTCAGATACAGTTGGGTTATTTTTCTGTCTTTATTATCTTTAGTAAAATTTTTATCTTTGTTTTACACACATCTAAGATTGCTACATTAGGGTCCAAATATGGATGTCCTACTGGAAGACCAAGTAACAATTAACGAAGTGAAATTAATTATTTCTTAACAGAAATGACTGGCTACTGACATGGAACACATTTCCAAATTAACTATTATATCTCATAAATTTGTTGGAGCAAATATTGAAATCAATTCCTACTTAGAAAAAAATCTGAAGTATAATAAAAGTCCTACTTTGACATAGTCAAATAAGATATTAGAATAAAATGGCAGGGGTATAAGGAAACAGGCATCAACAGAGGTCATCATATTTCTAAAAGAAATTTACATGATATAATAAAATCACCACAATGATGAGATTGAAGGAGTTCAGGAGCCACTTAAGTCATCAAATATATAATCTTCTTGGCAGAAAATGCCCAGGAAAATAATAGTCCCACTAGTCTCTGCCCTGACTAGCCTTCATCAGGAGATATATTTTTTCAATTTAAGAAAGACATTGAGAATGTGAAGAATATTTGGGGGAGGGCAACAAGGATTCTGAAAGATTTTAAATTAATGTCAAATGATTATTTCGCATAAAGAAAATGACAGTGTTGGACACTGAGAACAGATTTATGTATCATATAATATCTGAAGAGTTGAGACATGGCTTATATAGACAGAAGTAGGAGAAAGGGTTGGGTATTTCCAAAGAGACAAATTTAAGTTTACTGTAAGGGGAAAAAAATCTTACTATTAATGATACTTATCCCTTATCAATTTTTCAACCCTATATTTGTTCACATAGTGACAGGGATTGAAGCACCCATTTGAATAAATTGATTAATCCTTCCTACCTTTCCAACTAGACCCCTAACCAAATTCCACCAGGATCAATGTTTTTGACACCATTTCCATTTCCTTCCTTCTGAAAGAACTCCAACTCTTCATTCCTCCATAAAGAGTTCACTCCACTTTAACTCTTGGGTCAATCATATCCTTCTCAATGTTTGAATGTCAGGGCTCCTTTATCAACCCAGCACTATGGTAGGCCAAGCAACTCAAACCTCTTTGGTGAACTTATATTCACTGATAATTGTCTGAGCAGTTAGGTAGTACAGCAGATAGGGTGCTTAGCCTGGAGCCAGGAAGACCTGAGTTCAAATTTGTCCTCAGATTTTTATCAATTGTGTGAAATTGGACAATTCATTTAGTCCTGTTTGCCTCAGTTTCCTTATCTATAAAATGAGCTGGAGAAGGAAATGGCAAATAACCCCAAAATCTGCCAAGAAAACCCCCAATAGGGTCATAAAGACTCAGATATGATTGAACAACAACTCTTCTGGTAAGATGATGTTTAGTGGACTTTATCATCTATGTTTTCACTTCACCCAAAGGACCACTGGGCCTTTCCATCTGCTTTGCATTTCTACCTTTCTAAATGTGTTGCTACCTTCAATTTGAATGTGAGAACCCTTGAGATTTGGGACTGTATTGCTTTTCTATTTGTATCCTTAGCACTTAGCACATAAAATAAAACCTTCATAAATGTTTTAAATTTTAAATAAAAAAATCATGTAATTTTTCTTCCACCTACTTTCTCCTTCCATTGAAGATAAAAAAGAAGAAATATCATCTTGTTAAAAATATGCATAACCAAGCCAAACAAATTCTCACACTGGCCAGTTATAAAAACATATGTCTTATTTTGTACCTTGAGTTAATCATCTCTGTCAGGAAGTAGGTAGCATGCCTAATCACTTGTCCTCTGGAATCATGGTTGGTCATTACACTAATAAATGCTTTTAAATTCATTTTCATTTAACAAATTTGGAATGGGCTGCTTTGGCTATCTATATTTTTTCTAAACCCCTACATTAATTTTTAGAAATAATGCTATATATTGGTTCCAAGGCAGGAGAGTTGTAAGGGCTAAGCAATGGGAGTTAAGTGACTTGCCTAAGGGTCACATAGCTAGGGAGTGTCTGAGGCCAAAAATGAACCCAGGATCTGTCTTCAGGTCTAGCTATCTATCCATGAGACACCCAGCTGCCCTTTTTCTAAGTATTTTTAAGACAGGGGAAAGGTATTTCAGTATACACTTGACTAAATAGTTTCTGAAGTCTAACCTACTTATGAAATTCAGTGAATTAGCAGTGAAGGGAAATATTGGTTTAGAATATAAACTCAGTCCTGAAATTTCACATAAGAAATTGGTTCAAGATTATGAGTAGTGTCACCTCATAAAACAGTAAGAAGTTGTAAACGGACATGCATTTGCATGAATTTTGGCATGAGACATTATTACAATAGATTATATTCTCAGATCCTTTAAGGATGAAATAGGAAGAAGGACAGAAAACATAAAAAAATGGAGAAAAAAGCTGCCATGACCACTTTAATAAATTAATTTCTTCTTCAGTGGCAGCAGAAAGATCACATTTTGATTCTGAAATCACAGCCCCTAGTGTTCTACATGGCCAAGTAAGTATAGTGCAAAAGGGCATTGGAGAAAGTCAATGACCAAGTATTATATAATGTAAAAAACACAGGATATGGATTAAGACGATTGGGGTTTTAAGCCATATTTTGCTTTTTATCAGATTTATGACCATGAAAAAATCAAATAATTTTTCTTGGCCTTAATTTTCTGATTTGTAAAATGAAAGTTTTGGGTTAAATTACCTCTAAGTTCTTTTTTATTCTGCCCTATTTCTAAGACTTTAAGGTTCTATGAAATGATCCAGAACTGGATAGGAGGAAGACAACAACTCTTCAGTATTTCCCTTAGATAACTGTGTAATGCTTTATATCAACCCAGACTTCTTGTCAGAGAAAAAAAATCTAAAATTCTCAAGTTTGTTTTTAGCCCTCCTCAAATTCTCTGCTGCCCTCTAGTCTTACATCACCAACTGTCTTTAAGGCATCTCCAATTGGATGTCCAGAAGACATTTTAAACTAAACATGTCCAAAATAAGCCTCATTATATTCCCCCGCCTCACAAACTTCTCTTTTACTATGGAGGGCAACATTATCTTCCCAGGTCCTTAGGTTCATAATTTAGGAGTCATCTTTGACTGCTCACTATCTTTTTTTCATCTTCCATGTTTAATCTGTTGTAAGTCTTTGTACCATTTCTCAAATATATCTTTTTCTCTCCTCTGACACTGCCATCACTCTAGCACAAGCCCTCATCATTTCATGTCTGGACTATTGCATTAGCTTACTGGTGAGTCTGTCTCATATCTCTCCCAACTCCAACTCATCCTCCATTCAGTCACTAAAGTGTATGTCCAGCCACATCCACTCCATACTCAATAAACTCCAGGGGCTTTCTATTGCCTTCAAGACCAAATAAAAATGCTCTCTTTCATATTCAAAGCTCTTGATAAGCTAGTGCCCTTCTATCTTTCAGTTTTATACCTTACTCTTCACTTTGTACCCTTTCATCCAGTGACACTGTTCTCTTGACTGTTTCATGAATAAGCCACTACATCTCTCAACTCTGAACATTTTTTCTGATTATTCTCCATGTCTAGTTGTTCTCTCTCCTTCACTCTATCTTCTAACTACTCAGATTTCTCTTTATTCCATCTTAGTGTCATCTCTCTGTTAACTGTTGCTTATTTTTTCCATCATAGACTCCATTTTGTATATATTTATATACTGTTTCCCTCATTAGATTATAGGTCTTAAGAGCAAGGACTATCATTTTCTTGGGGTATGATTATGAGTAGTATTAACTCATAAAAGAGTGAGAGATTGTGAACGGGCATAAATTTCTATGAATTTTGGTATAAGACAAAAACTAGATTATATTATCAGATCACTTCAGGATAAAATAGAAAGGAAGACAGCTAATGTAAAAAGTTGGGAAAAGGTTGCCATGAATAATATAACAAATTAATTTTTCTATCAATGTCAGTGAAACTACCACATTTTTACTTTAAAATCACAAGCCCTTCTGTTTTACATGGCAAAGTAGAAATGACACACTTAGCACTTAGTAGAGTGCCTTGAACATAGTAGGAATTAAACAATGTTTGATTGATTGAAAAATTCAAATTTTAATACCAATGTTATTCCACTTATGCTATTTTTGTAGCATCTTGAGGAATCAAAATCGTGGGTCACACAAAGAGCATTGTAGAAGGTATATAAAGGATAAAAATAAGTTTAGTCATATTATGAGTGATGTATTGTGCACAAGGAATGGCATAAAAAGAATCACCAGAGGGATATATGCAAAAAAAGAGAGACTTATTCATGTAAGTGTAAGTGAACCACAGACCACTTACTACACTGATATTTACACAATATTAGGAGATGAAGAAAAAAGCCCTAACACATGGAATAAATACCATCTAGTATCTAGGAGATGAAAGAGAGAAGATTTCCATGAGATGAGAAGAGCATATTAAGTTCTGCTTTGAACATAAATGTGAATGAATACTTAGTTTTAAAATCACAGATCTGCTGAAGCCATTTTTTTTTGTTTCAGAGTTTAGCTAAATAGCCATGTCTCATTTGAAGTCATTATTGTCATCCCAAGTATTTACCTCAATGTGTGTGTGTGTTTGCTTTGTTTTGTCTTGTTATATTTATCTGTGATAAGATTGGGGGAAAGGTTTTTATTGGAGAATGAGTAAATGGACAGTAACTAATTTTTTTTAAAAAGGAAGAAAGAACTCCAATAAACTTAAAATACATGAAAACTAAGCTTAGAAAGCATTACAAATAGGACAATTTTGTTACTACCTTGTTAGATTTAATATACTCTCAAATATATTACATGTACATGGCATGTTCCCCATATGAATTGTATGGGACATTGCATGTGTGTATACAGAATCACAGTAGCACAAAGTAAATGAGAGCTGCATAAATCTAGAGACATATCTTTCCTAGATTTTCTAATGGATACTTTTGCCTGACCTGTGGTAGTGTCTTCTAAACTGGTATTTGACTGATGAGCCACACAGTCAAACATATTGATTTCAGTACTGTAGTGTCATTGGTCTTCTTCAAATATGAAGGATAAACAACAATTTATGTGTGTGTGTATGCATGCACAGGGAGGGGGAGAGAGAGAGAGAGAGAGAGAGAGAGAGAGAGAGAGAGAGAGA